>NC_044913.1:53860526-53920410 GCF_001633185.2 Quercus lobata | reverse complement strand
AAAAAAAAAAAAACCTAGTTTCAAAAAAAAAAAAAAAAAAACCTTTACACTAATTCTGAATATTTTATAATAGAAAATATAAACTTTGAACCAGTTTGTACTTTTCAATTTTATCGTCTCAAACAGTCAAACCCTTATGCCAATATATATATATATATATATATATAAATAATTAAACCCATGCCCTTATCATTGATATTTTAACAATGGTAATTTTTGTGATTTAAAGATATTTAATTGTCATGGATGTTGGACATTTTTCATATATATATACATATATATTTGTTTATTAATATTTTTTTTTTTTTATTGTTGTTAAAATGTTGCATGCTTAACACTTTACATATTATTTAATTATTTAAACAACTGAAAAAAAAAATCATTAGGTTGACCCGAATATGAGCATGGTCAAGTGTGAGTTTAAGAAAAATAAAAATCCATTTAAATCCAGATAGAAAAGGGTACCAGCTGTAGCTACATAGATTAATAGTATATTGTAATTAACTGAAAAAACAAATAAAAAATAAACCTTGCTAGGTCTGTTTTTTGTTTTGTTTTTGTTTTTGAATACCGATTGCTATGTGTTGGTCATAGGTGCATTGAATATGATTTTATGAGGTCCATGTGATACCTTTACGCTTTGGTATTAGGCTGTCACACTTTTGCCCTCTCGTCATGTTACTTTAATACGAAGCAACATTTTCAGATCATTTTCAATGAGCGTGTATATATAGTTGACACTCGCACAGTAGCAACTACTTAATTAATTATCACCGACTAAAACTCAAAAAGCATTTTCAAGGATTATTCATTTGCAGCACAATAAATAAAGTGGGGTACGACACTGTTTTAAAGACCCTAAATATTGTTTTCCTTGTCGTGTTGGATTTGACTGAGTGGTTTTGGTGCTCTTTTATTGGAACATTTATGATCTACCTAATCGCTTAGCACCATCCATCAGTCTTTATCTCGTACGTGCTCATAATAATTATAGGAATATCAATCCCTTTGAATGTTGCTGCAATAGATGGCTAAACTTCAGATTCATCCCCAAAAAAAAAAAAAAAAAATCCAAACTTCAGTAATACAAAAGTTACTGTTAGGTAAAATAAATTTACAGTGTGATGATATGATGAATGTCAACAAATCGGTTTGAGTTGAGTTTGTTCTCAATCAAGACCTAAACTGATCATGTTGGGTGGGGAAGAGCAAAACCTGCTGGGTTTGTTCTATGACATCGATCTTCAAATTTTAGCCAAATGCTTGTGAGGCTAATATATATATATATATATATATATATATCATTATTTATTTTATTTTTAGGCAAAGTAAAGCAAAAGTACTGCTACACTTTGATGTTTTCCATAAATTGGGATTGTTACTATATTTCTGAAATACACAATAATTTTTTTATAAATTGATGTTCTTGTGATTTCGAATTGACTTGAAACCCAAATTATTCTTTCTTGGAGTTAAATTAATGAATTAAAAAAATATATATTTCTAACAAATAATGCATTCAACTATGGGCAATGAATTCTAATAGTCTTACCTACCTTTGTCCAAATATTTTATCAGGGCAAGGATGTACGGATGGCCAAATACTTATGTATTCACAAAAGCAATGGGAGAGATGCTTATAGGGCATCTAAAAGAAAATGAATCTGTGGTTATCTTACGTCCTACCATTGTTACCAGTACTTTCAAAGAACCTTTCCCCGGTTGGGTTGAAGGGATAAGGTGAGAAAACAAAATCTTTCTTAATTACATTTGTGCAATGGCAATTAACCCTTGTTCTCAATTATAATTTATTATCATTTTATTTTCCTATAGCATTAATTTCTTGTTTGGTTATGGAGAAAATGAGAGAAAGTATAGTTTGAATTATATTGCAATTTTAATTTGTAATTACATTTTGATGTTACAGGACTATTGACAGTCTAGCAGTTGGCTATGGTAAGGGAAAACTTACTGTCTTTCTTGGTGATCTTCAGGCAGCCCTTGATTTGGTGAGTTGATTAAGTCAATCATAACTCATTAATTATTATTTATTTACATATTATAATTTCTTAAGCGTTAAAGATAAAGTGGAGACATGCTTTGAATTGGGAACTCAAAATCATTTGACATGATACATAATAAATTATTAATTTTAATTGTTCAAAAAGCTCAAATGGCTAAGAAGCTATGAATTTAATCATTGACCATAATAATTTTAAACATGAGGTTGAATGGGTATAGAGTTTGACCTCAAGATCAGCTTTGATACCATATCTCATTTAATAATTAAGTTAAAAATCTCACATATTTAGCATAGGGAAGTCAATATTGTACTGGTATCGCCCGTACATAAGAAATATATTGTACTAGGTATTAAATCGGTTTTAGTACTCCTCTAAAATGTATAGGAAAAAATACCGGGTTACACTGGTTTGTAGCGGTTGTACTAGGCATATTTCAGGTATTTTGACCGGTTTGCCGTTCGGCCGGTACAATAAAAAAAAATTAAAAAATGTTAAATTTGTGATTTTTTTAATAAAAAATATGTTATTTAATCTAATATATTAGTTAATGTACTTAAGCTAATATTTAGGCTTATAAAATGTGGATTTAAAAATTTATGTTAATAAATACTATAAAAATGAATAAATTCATACTAACATAAATAAATACAAACACACACACACACACACGCATATATAGGCAATCCCTAAATGATACACCGGTATCAACTAGTACCAAAACATTTTTGTTTCTTTGGCCAAATTGAAATGACATCTGATATGAAATTGACTCTCTTGGTTTAATTACTTTGGGTGAATATGTGACCAAGAGTGTTAAGAATATTATAATTAGATGAATTTTTTTCTAAAAGTTTAAATTGTTAGAAAAATGTGATGAATTTGATCATTTAGTTTATTATTAAATGAAATGTAAATAAAAATGCAGATACCCGCAGACTTTGTGGTGAATTCTATAATAGTGGCAATGGTAGCTCATGCAAATCAACCTTCTGATGTGATTTACCAAGTGGGTTCTTCAGCAAGCAATCCTATGAGAAACTTGGATCTTCAAGACTACGGCTATCGTTACTTCTCCCAAACACCATGGATTAATAAGGATGGAAAACCTGTCAAGGTTACCAAGGCTTTGGTATTAGGCGACATGGCCAGCTTCGAAAGATACATGGCCCTTCGTTATTTGCTTCTACTGAAGGTTTGTTCTTAGTTTGGCCAATACATTTATATGATATGCATGCTTCGTGAATAAAAATGAGTGATCATAGGTGTATTACTAACTTGTCCATTATTTTTTGGGTACAAATTAGTGTGATAATCAATGGTGCTGCCCAGTATGATATATGTGATACTCACCGATTTGAATCCATGTAGAACAAAGTTATAATACACACATTACATTTAACAATTATTAGTGGGTATAAAAAAAAAAAAAAAAACTAAATTTATAACATTTAAACTCTAGTAAATTAAATTTAATTGTTTATAGAGAAACCTTTGTTAAAAAAAAAAAAAAAAATTGCATGAGGAATAAATTTTATCACTTTTGAAATGTAATGCTATTATATTTTGTATTTTTTTTTTTAATCTTTGATTTTTCCTTCTTATTTACCTTTTTTTTTCTTATTATATATATGTTCTTTTGAACCCCTAAAAGATATTGATAGAATAAAAAAGAATATATATATATATATATATATATTTATATATATTTTTTTTCTATTTTCCTACTGAAGTTTGACACATAAAAAGACAATAGTCAATTAATTATGCTATAAAATATATCAAGAAAAAAAATTCAACAGCGAATCCAACAAAGGCAAAATATAATAATAATAAAAAACAGGAAGTTTGTAATTGTAATAGTCCAATCATTTTTCAATAAAATAGCTGGGTGTGACCAAGAGGGGTGCATGTTATCTATCATCGATTGCCATGTCAAATGTTCTTGCTTCATTTTCCTTTGTCAACCATAGCATTATGGTATTTCTCTCAGCACCATGCATCTTCTGAACTCAAAATGCCCTCAGTTCCTTCTGCTAGCTATATATTATCTTTATTTCAATTGATTTTTTCTTCTTCTTGTTTTACAGGGACTAGAAGTGGTGAATGTAGCGCTTTGCAAGTATTTTCAGGGCACGTATATCAATCTCAGAAGAAAGATCAACTTTGTGATGCGATTGGTGGAACTGTACAAGCCTTACTTGTTTTTTGGGGGCATGTATGTGTATGCTTTTACTTTGGTTCTTGTATTTGCTAAGTTAACCATTTTTTTCCTTCTTCAATATATATTAATATAAGCCTACTTTTGCATATAGCTTTGATGACATGAACACAGAGAGGCTGCGAATGGCATTAAGAGAAAGTAGTGCAGAGGCAGATTTGTTTTGCTTCGATCCAAAATGCATCAAATGGGACGAGTACTTTCTGAATGTCCATTTACCTGGTATCGTAAAATATGTTTTTAAGTGATATCCACAAGTGGATTATAGTATTGTGTTTTCAGAGTTTGTACTACTTTTAAAAACACGTGTGTTCCTCTAGAGTAACTTACTTAGAAATATCTGTTCAACGCAGTCTATTATTGCTGCAAATTTATTTGAGAACTTTGGCAAGTGATATGTTCTAGTGTTGTACTAAGGGATGTGATGGATTTCTGTTACCAATATGATAATGAATTAAATATATATATATATAAAACAACAAGAACTTCATTGTTCTTGCTTTCATTATGGAAAAAAAAAAAAAAAAATTATGATATTCATTCTTTTTGCTGTCATTATGAAAATCTGGGATCTGCAGCTTGTTTTGGAGGAAATATGGGCTTGTTTGGAATCTTTGGATATATGGAGTTTGTTTGGAATGTGATGAAGCTTATTTGAATTTTTAGCTTCTTTTTTCTATTATTCATAGATCTTATTGCACTTTTTGGTACTATTTATAAGTCTTATTATACAATTCAGCTAGCATTTAACTTTTTTTTAATTTTTTAACATTTTCAACAAAATTTTTCAATTTCAACTAAATAAATTGTTCCCAAACGAATCCATCATCTCGAAAAACTGTATTCTGAGACTTGTTTACAAGAAAGTAAACAAGCCTTGCTTCTGATCTTTTTTTTTTCTCCACATAGTACCCACCCCCTCCCTTCTCTTTTTCTCTCTCCTCTTTACTTTCTATTGTGGTCTTCTCTGGCACATTCGAGATGGTTAGCCCTGTTAGGCTCAAGATTTTATTTGAGAGTCTAAGCCCAAAGCTTAACATTTATCCAAAGAAGAGTAATGGTTACCAGTGTACCTTTTTTTTATTACAAAGGAAACCTACCTTGAAATCAAAGGAAGGAAGTATGGATAATGAATGAAAGTTTGATATGTATCCAACTATAAAAGGATAAAACAATATATTATGTACAATGATAAAAGTAAAAGTGAATAGGACAATGAATATCCATAGATAGAATAAAACATAACAATAGACTTTCAGCAATAAGATAAAACCGAAACAAAAACAGTCTCACCAGTAGGTGTAGTTCATTACAAAAGCAGTAAAAGTTCAGTAAGTGGCATATCTCAATAGTACAAAAAAACTACTAATTCAGTGGTAGTAAAACTATGAAAGTAAATAAGGCTTTTCATATTAATTTTTTATTAGAGGGAGAAATTATGAGTGCAGTGGGGATCGAGGGATAGAGTGTAACCAACTATGTATAACAGTAAATTGACCAAGTTCCCTTGTTAACCACTAGTGTTGCAAAGTATGGGTCTCCTTGATAAAGTTCCTTTTAGTGAAGTGAGGATGGAAGATGGTGAAGATGTGGGAGAAGATTTTTTGAGATGTTATTGACTCTGGGTGGTGAGTGATAATAGTAAGGACTTATTTCTTGGTTCAGAATGGAAATTGATTTGTGTGTGTGTGTGTGGAAGTAAGGTTGTTGTTTTAGTGCATCTAAAATTGAAACTCATATAGGTTTGGCCAAACCTGACATATTAGTGTAGCCATGAAATCACGCAACGGAGAAATTATTAGGTCCACTAGGAGGACTACTAACGAGGTCCTCCTTGACCTCCCAACCAATAAAATGCTTTTATTTATGCAAATGTGATATCACTTGGTAATTTTTTTTATTTTTTATTTATATTCCTTGTGCTGATTAAGAAGTTCACTCACACATTTGTATAAATGACATTATCTCATTGGTTGGGAGGACCACATCAACAGTCCTCATGGTGGATCTAATAATTTCTCCACGCAAGGGCCTAATTCCTAGAAACTTTCCAATTGATCACTGAATACACCCAACTATACAATTACAACCCATTAATTCTATCAATCTCCCAATTAACATTTGCTTTCAGTCTTAATGTTAAATGTTGTTCTTTAACTGAATAGCTTGAAATCTAACCTTGAAAAAATAGCAAAATGAATACATAAATAAATAAATAAAAACCTTGTAGGTGAAGTATCGATTTACATTATTGTATGAAACACTTAACACATTAAAATGAACAGATCAGATGGAATTACTGAACATAACCAATGGACACTGATATTTCAAGTATTCAATATGAGAAATGCAATTACATGCACCAAAATAAAAATAAAAAAGAAAAGAAAAATAAATTGCCTACCAATCTTTTATCATCCAATAATCCAACAAATTACCAACCAAAAAAAAAAAAAAAAAAAGAGAAAGGGTAAAGACAATACTTGAACTGACCAACAAATTACAAAAGCAGAAAATAAAGGAATCAAAATCATCTATCCCATTCTTCCTATCTTATTCCATGCTCCACAAATTAAAATATGCCACAAATCAAAGTAATTCCTATATATATATATATATATATATATACACACACAAAGGAGGAGGGCCATGGCCCAATTACTAGAGTGGAATTTGAGTCCAATATATTTAAATGAGGTAATTAGTTTTGGAACAAGAAGGTCCAAAAAAGGAAGCATAAGTGAATAAATGGGCCTTGGTATGCATAAAAGCCCTGGCATATATGTGACGGAAACGGTACAGTTTAGATTCTAATTCAAAGACATAAGGGTAAAACCATACTTTGACATAAGCTAGCCAACCAACGGTATATACTATATATTAGGCTTTTACAGCATCTCTAATAGATTAGCTAAATTTATTTTTTGGAGAGCAAACCCCAAAAATAAGCTCTAACAGATTCTCCAAATGCAAAACTTTTCCAAATATTTTTTGAAGTTGCTACACTGGTTCTCTTGATATAAAAAACATTGTAGCAACTCCATAGACTTATTTTATCTTAAAAAATTGCCCACCCATATTAAATAACTATTCTTTCTCTCTCATTAAAACTCTTTTCCTTCTCTCCATTGTGCTCTTGGTTTCTCTTCAAAATACATCAACGTAGCTCTCTCTCTTTAGAAACTCTTCTCTCACAAAATCAACCCATCGCTGTTGCTGTCTTCACAAAATGATTCCCTCTCACAAAACGACTTGCACCATGGCTTTCAATCGAAGTTCGCTCAACCACCTATGACGAAGAATGCAGTTTTGAAAACATTGGCTCAACCTTGAATATTGGTACCCAAAATTTTGATTTCATAGGGTTTTTGTCATGTTTGAATTTATTAGTTTATTGTACGAGTTGATGATTTGGTGGTTTTGAATGATTTGCTATTGTTCTTCACCAGTATCTAGGTTTAGGTTTTGGGTTTTTGGGTCTTTTCTCTCTATCTCTCTTTCACTCTGTTTCTTAATCTTATCTCTAATTTTCTATTTAATTAATCTTATTACAGTCAATAAACTAATCTGATTCCCCTAATACATGAATATTGCATGGTTTTTTAAGTATCAATATGTGAATTATTCACACATGTTGCAATAATTGTGTGTTTTTTTTGCTGGCGGCAACTTGGGAAATTTGTTTCTAAATGACTTAGATTCTAATGATGATTTTGAGATAATTACGCTTCTTTCATTGGAAGAAGTACGATTAGAAAGAGAGAGGGCATCAACTTCACATCGTGGTTCTATTCAAAGCCGTAGGTTCATCCAACGTGATCATGAGCAAGGCCTCCAAAGACTTTTTCAAGACTATTTTGCAGAATCACCAGTATATCCTCCTAATGTATTTCGGAGGAGGTTTCGAATGAATCATTCTCTTTTTCTACATATTAAATCTAATCTAGAAGAGAAAGATGAATATTTTGTTCAAAAAAGAAATGTTGCCTGAGTGCTTGGTTTGTCTTTCCTTTAGAAGATGACTACCGTACTAAGGATGCTTACATATGAAGTAGCGGTAGATTTTATAGATGAATATGTGAGAATTGGAGAAAGCACTACAATAAAGAGTCTTAAAAAATTTGTTGAAGCCATAGTCAATATTTATTCTACAGAATACTTGAGGTCACCAAATAGCAATGACATTGCTAGGTTGCTAAGAGTTGGTGAAAAGCATGGATTTCCAGGGATGCTAGGGAGCATTGACTGCATGCACTAGAAATGGAAGAATTGCCCATCGGGGTGGAAAGTTCAGTATACTGGTCATAGTTGTGAGCCAAAAATTATTTTGGAAGCAATAGCATCATATGATCTTTGGATATGGCATGCATTTTTTGGATTACCTGGATCTCATAATGACATCAACGTGCTAGACCATTCTTTTATATTTACCAAGCTCGTTTAAGGCCGTGCACCTTCAGTGAATTACTCAACCAATGGTCATGATTATACAATGGGATACTATCTTGCTGATGGTATATATCCTCCATGGTCCACTTTTGTAAAGACAATCCCAACTCCACAAGGTAGAAAGAGAAGTATTTTTGCTACAACTTAGGAGTCAACAAGGAAGGATGTAGAGCGTGCATTTGAAGTGCTTCAAGCACGATTTGTAATTTTTCGTGGGCCTATACGTCTTTGGAGAACAGAGGCTCTTGATTACATTATAAAGGCATGCATAATATTGCATAACATGAAAATTGAAGATGAACGTGATGTCAATGGAGCAGAAGACTTTGATTATGAACAAGTGCTTGAAAGAGTCCATACAACAATGTCCCATGAGCCTACAGAAGAATTTAGTCAATTTACGGCGTTCATTGTAGCCCATGAAAAAATTAGAAATAGAGAAACTCATTCTGAACTCCAATCGGATCTCATTGAGCACTTGTGGCAACAATATAGTGAGTTGTAGGATCATATAATTTTAAGTTTTATGCTAGCATTAATTTTTATGTCTTCAGTCTTTATTGTAATTTGAAATTTCTCTTCATTTATGTTAGTCTTGTATAAGTAAAATTCGATGTAATTTGAAATTTATCAAATCTGTGTTAATCTTGAAATTTATCAAGTCTTTTTGAAAAATATGACTACATAGAAATATTACCATTTGAAAAAATATGACCCTTAAAAAAAAGGCTACTGAGAAAATATAATTGTTGGAAAATTTAAAAATGTTGTCGTTGGGAAATTTAAAAATATAGCTGTTAGGAATTTGAAAACTATAGTTGTTGGGAATGAATAAAGAAAGATTAAAAAAAATTAAAGAAAGAATAAAGAAAGAATGAAGAAATAATATTTAAATGAGATGGAGAAAGGATATAGAATATGTTGGAAAATGTATTTCAAAAAGTAGGTATGTAAAAGATAAATGTCATTGTTCACCCTCCAAACACTACAAAATTTTAGATAAGTTGTTAGAGATGCTCTTAAGGCTCTCTCTCTCTCTTGCCTGTTTTCTTTCTCATTCAAGAATTTGAGACATCTCTCTCTGTCTCTATCTCTCAGGTACATTTGTCTCTCTCTTTCTCGAATTGTTTTTCTTTTTGTCAAAGTAAAATCAGATAAATTTAATTACAACAACAAATCTAAAATTAGAATAGAAACAACAGATTAAGAACAGGGAAAAAGACAAATTTAATTAGAACAACAAATCTAAAATCAAAACAAAAATAACAGATCAAGAACATCAAAGCCTATCTAAGCTCCATTGTAACAACAAAGTGAATTAGAACAAGAAAAGAAGGAAGAAAAAAAGAGAGACAAAAGCCGATCTGACCCAACTAGGTTTGCATGCACTTGGTGGTGAGGAGGAGGAGGACCAATGGCGGTGAGTGGATGATCTCCGCGGGCCTTCGCAGCGACGACCTCTCTCTCTCTCTCTCGGCAATTTCTATGGGATGATTTCTCTGATCTTTTTTCTCTCTCTGAAACAAAAAAGGAAAGGGGTGGAGAAAAAACAGAAAAGGGTGGTAGAATTGTTTTTTAATGATACTAATTATGTTTAGTTTTTTTTTTAAAGGAAATTAATTATAATTTAATGAATAATAAGAAATAAAAGGAATTGGTCTAATCCGTGTGGTGGACTTTTTTTAATGAAAAATATGGTAAGTTTTTTTTTTTTTTTTTTTTTTTTAAATTTTTAAATAGTTAATTATAAGTTAATGAATAATAGGAAAGAAAATGATTGGTTTGAACATTTGGGAATAATGCTAGAGATACAAACATTTAAAAAAAAAATTATAAACTGCTAATGTGGTGTTAATGGTAGGCCTAGATGAAAACCAATAAAAAGTTGGCCAGATCAATAATTTGTAAAAATGTTGTAATTTAGTTTGTGGCTATAACATTACTCATAAAAATAAAAATCTCTTAAAACATATTACCATTTGAGAAATATGATTAATGAAAAATTTAAAGAAATTATTATTTTTTAAATATTGTTGTTAAAAATTTAAATGATATAGTTGTTAAGAATGAATAGAGGAAGAATAAATGAAGATTAAAAAAAGAATAAAAAATGAATGAATAAATAGTATTTAAATGAGATGGAGAAGGATAGAGAATCTGTTGAAATATGTATTTGAAAAAGTAAGTAGGCAAATATCACTGTTCACTGTCCAAATAGTACAAAAATTTAAAGAAACTGCTGGAGACCCTCTTAATTAAGGTTTAGATTGATGAATTATTTATTTTATTTTATTTTTTCTTTTTGGTGGATTAGATTTCCACTTGGTTTGTAGGTTTTGTTTTTAGGGTTTGGTAATTTTTTTTATTTTTTATTTTTTTTATTTGGGTTTTGAGGGGTTTCAGGTTTCAAGTGAATGACGGTTGGTTGTTGAATTAATATAAGCATTTTATGTTATGTTTCCTTTGTTTGTGTATGTATCTCCCTACTTTATTGTACTGTGTTTAAGATTTGTGTTCAAAACAAACAAACCATGAATGCTTGTGTTGTGTGAATGAATGAAAATTATGTGTGCATGTGCTCTTGTGATAAAATCTGTACATAGGTGATAAAGAGGGACTTGTAACTGTATCTGTATGTATGTTTTTGCTGCTTCCATATTATTATTATTATTGTTGTGTGTGTGGATGTGGAATACAAAATTTATTTAACCCCTCTCTCTTTTGGGCTTCGAAGTTAGGAATCAAGGCAGATGTGGAGTATGAGGACTATGAGATCGTAAAGTTTCCATACTTCTACGAAGTCTTGACTAATGCTCCATCTGAACCAGTGAAGCTACCTACCGCTACCATTGACTAAAGTGACTTTGGCTTCCCCGCAAACTTTCATGTTACAATTTGCGATGAACCAAAATGGACCCTTGCCACGAAGGTATGTACTGCTGTGCTACTACATTGTGAGTAGCACAATACAGTTGTATAACATTTTGGGTCTAGGTAAAGCTCTGGGGTTTGAATGAGTGTACTTCCCAGTTCAAGTCCCAGCAGTTGCGACACCTTGTGGCCAGTGGCAGGCTCCCACTGCGAGCGGGGATTAGTCGAGGTGTGTGAAAGCTAACCCGGACACCCCGTGACTCATGTGGAAGGCAATTGCCTAAGGCCCTCAAGTGGAAGGGAGGCCCCACAATTTTAGAAATGAAGCAGTAGTAGGGGAAAAAAATTTGGTTTCAAATGAATCTAAAAAATTCCGGAACATCCTTTTGACCAAAAAACAAATTTTTTGTTATACCCAGTTAAACATTGGTAGCACAAAAAAAAAATTTGGTCTAAATAAAATCAATTTTCCCGAAAATAACATCACTATCCTCTAGATAAACCAAAATTCAACAAAATAAACTACAAATCCAGTCTAAAAAATTAACCACAAAACAATCAATAATCAAAACAAATAAAAAACCTCAAATCCCTAAAATTTTTACCGTCTCTTTCTCATTTTTTCTCTCAACTCTTGCTCTTTGCCTCTCTCATTCTTTCTCTCCACTATTGCTAGGCCTGGTTGCTTGGCTCAAGCTTCCTTTCCTCCGATCTAATCTAAATCATTCAATTGCCTGGCTGCTGGCTCAAGCTTCCTTTCCTCCACCGTCACTGACTGCCCTTTTTTTTTATTTTTTCACTGCTGCCGTCAGTGCCGTGCTGCGTTTTGATTTTGGCTGGGTATAGTGGGTAATGGGTTTTGACTTTTGAGCTTCAGGTATAACACTATAACTAATAAGGCTTACGCTTGCTTAGTTGCTTTCCATTCTACTTCGGATTTTTTAAAAGGGCTGGGCCGTGTTGCTCTTTTTTTTTTTTTTTTTTTTTTTGGTTTGTGTGTGTGGTTATAGGTGTAAATGTAATAGGATTTGTTTTAAGTTTTTTGTGGGTGGGTCTTGGCAGGTTCTTGGCTCGGCTAGGCTTGTTTTTGTTATGGTTGTGACTTTTTTTTTTTTTTTTTAATTTTAATCTTGTGTTTTATATATATATATATATATATATATATTTTTTTTTTAGTGAATGGTAATACAATGAATAAATCTTTATTTATGCAGGTTGAGATTGCTAAAATCTTATTATTATTCAGTGAAACTACAACAATACTTTTTATATAAATCAGGTTCTATTTTTCATTTGCTCTATACTTGAAAGTTATTTTTTATTTTGGTCTTTATAAATATATTGTTTGATTAGAAATGTCTACTAGAAAATATGCATTTGGATATGAAAAACTTAAAAAAAATTTGCTAAAAAAATATTAAACAAATATTAAATTAATTAATACATAAGTATAAAAAATGCCCCAAAATTTTTTTTTTTATGAGAGACAAAACAGAGTAATATTATTATGATGCTGGAAAATCAGAAATAACAACATGACTAATGTCTGTTGGAACATGCTCCATCCAGACTAATAAAGGAAAAGAAACAATTGCTCTCTTAGCTAAAGCATGGGCTACACAATTACCCTGCCGCCTAGTATGAGAGAAAGAAAAGGTTCTAAGCGAACCTACTATAGACATTGTGTCTTTGATAATCACCCCCATGGCTAAATGAGCCCCGTCCGCTGCCTTCAAAGCCCTCCAAACTACCTCAGAATCTCCTTCAAATTCAGCAACTGATAAGCCCAATTCCACAACAAATTTTGCTACTCTTCTTGCAGCTAATGCTTCCAGCACCTCCACTGAACCCGGGTAAGGTATTTTTTCAGCTAAGGCAGCAATCACATCCCCTTTACCATTTCTAACTATAACCCGTATCCCCGCTTCCTCCTACTTGGCGAACACGGCACCATCATAATTTGCTTTATATATTCCGACCCCTGGAGGTATCCATTTTGTATTTTCCTTCCGTTGGTGCACCTTGGTCTCTTGGATTTTTGATTGAAAATCCGAGAGGTAACTTTCTAGCTGTTTCAAAAAGCTTATCTCTCGGCACCCCTTTCTCATTCAGCCTCAGCTTATTTCTTTGAGTCCAGATAAACCAAGTCACCACCCCAAACAGCTCCAGTCCCTTTGCCCTCTGTTCGACCAGGTTTAATACTTCTTGCATGTCTTGAAGATGAGGAAACTCTGTTCGGACCTAGTTGAAATAGGGGTTCCAAGTTTCTTTGAGTGTCTCGAGACTCCACAGTGCATGGAACGTTGTTTCCTGATCCAGAAGGCAGGCACTGCACCTCGCATCCTCAAGAATTTTCCTTTTCTTCAAATTATCCTTTGTGGGCAGCGCGTTAGAGTAGACTCTCCAAAGAAAAAACTTGATTTTTTTAGGGATGTGAAGCTTCCAAAGGCATTTCCAGAAAGTTGATCTGTGCGACAAGTCCAAGCTTGATGCAATGCTGGAGTTTGCTTCCTTACACAACATTTGATACCCTGCCTTAACCGAATACTCCCCATCGTGATTGTTGGGCCAAATAAGGTGGTCTTTATGTTCAATCCAACTCAGTGGAATTGCTTTTATTCTAGTAACCTCAAAACTCAAAAAATGCTGGTTGAGCATATTAATATTCCAAGACTGAGTGTTTGGATTTATTAGTGCAGCAACCTGAGATCCTTTTAATGCCGCTACCTGTGGAGAAACGATCCTGGCAGACCCCTTCCCTGGCAGCCAATTTTCTCCATATATATCTATACTCTTCCCATCTCCTATTCTCCATCTCATACCCATCAAAATCACCTTTCTTGACTTAAGGATACTCTGCCAAGCATAAGAACCTGTGGCTGCTGAGGCTTCAAAAATGGACCCCTTGGGAAAATACTTCGCCTTAAAGACCCGATAAAAAAGAGAGGATTGGTCCTTCAATAGTCTCCACACTTGTTTTGCCAACATTGCATCATTGAATTTTTCCAAGTCTTTGAAGCCTAACCCTCCTTTTGATTTAGGTTGGCAAAGAACCTCCCATTTTTTCCAATGAATTTTCCGTTGCTCACCCTTTTGTCCCCAAAAGAATTTCCAGATTAATGCCTCAATTTCTTGACAAAGACCCACTGATAATTTGAAGCAACCCATTGCGAATGTAGGAATCGCTTGCACCACCGCTTTGAATAAAATCTCTCTACTCGCTTGGGACAATAGCTTTTCCTTTCACCCTTGAAGTTTGCTCCACACCCTTTCTTTGATGAAATTTAGACTTGCTTTCCTATTCCTTCCCACCACCGCCGGCAAGCCAGGGTACTTCTCATACTCTTTCACCTTCGGTACTTGTAAAAAATCCAAAATTTGGGCCTTTGTGTCTTCGTTCACTACCTTTTACATAACGAGAATCCCCTTATTCTGTCATTGGAGGCTGCCTGCTGCAACATCCTATTCAAACCTTCTGAACAAAAAAAAAAAAGGTATGGAGACAAAGGATCTCCTTGCCTTAAACCCCTTGATGGCCTAATATCTCCCTTAGGCTGTCCATTCACCAGAATCGAATAGGACACTGTGCTAATACACTCTAGAACAAGAGACACTCACCTTTCACAAAAACCCAATTTCTCCATAATCTTTCTTAAATAGCTCCACTCCACTGGTCATACGCCTTACTCATATCTAACTTCATGGCCAAAAAACCCATTTTTTTGGATTTTTGGTTTTTCATATGGTGAAGGGTCTCAAAGGCAACCAAAATATTATCAATGATTGCTTTACTAGACTGAAAGGCACTTTGAGATTCTGAAGTAATGCTAGGTAAAATCTTCTTAAGTCTATTTGCTAGAACTTTAGAAATAAGCTTATACAGAATATTACAAAGTGCAATTGGGCGATATTCAGAAACTTTTACCGGGCTTTTAACCTTTGGGATGAGAGTGATAAAAGTGCGATTTATTGAAGGTGGGATTGAACCTGTATTGAGGCATGTGAGAACTGCCTCAACTGCTCCATCACCAATAATTGACTAGAATTGCTGGAAAAACAATGGACGCATCCCATCAGGTCCTGGAGATTTCAAGGGGTCCATCTGATTTAAGGCAATGTCAACCTTGGCTCTCCCAAAAGGAACAACAAGCTTATGATTCATCTCCTCAGTTACCACCTATGGTGTTGCTTCTAAAGCTTCTTCAATCCGGTTTGGTGAGGATGAAGCTAATAAATTTTGGTAAAAATCCACGAAAATATTTTCTATGCCATTCTAATCCACACATCTCTCACCCAAATGGTTCTCCAGCACCTCAAATTTATTTCGGCGATACCTGTGAGTAGCTCTACTATGGAAATACCGAGTATTTCTATCTCCTTCAGGCAACCACAATTCTCTAGATCTTTGTTTCCACATTTTCTCTTCTTTTGATAACAAATCATTTATCTCTCTTTTCAACCATGTCACCTGGTTTATAGACCTCCCCTTTATCGCCTCCTCTTCCGCCTTTCTTAGCAACTCTTTTTTTTCCTTCAATAGTCTAGTAATATTCCCAATTGCAACCTGGCTCCACCACTTGAGTTGTGTTTGGCAATGACTTATCTTCCCCTCCACCCTAGTCATAGCTTGACCGGGTGCATTGAAAAGCCAAGCAGTTTCTACTGTATCTTTGCAACCCTCTTCCTCCAACCACATGTGATCAAAATGCCATGGCTTTTGTCAGATTTTTGGGATACCCTTGAGACAAATAAGAATAGGCTTATGATCAGATGAACCACACTCCAAATGAATTAACTTAGTTGCAGGAAATTTGTCTAGCCATTCCATCGTAGCAACTGCTCTATCCAGCCTCTCCCAAATTGTAAAGCCATTCGAATGTCCATTACACCATGTAAATTTTTCTCCCGTAAAGCCAAGGTCCCGGAATGCACACTCATCGAGAACATCTCTAAACTCTTCCATTTGTCTAGCTGGTCTTTGCCTCCCTCCAAGTTTCTCATGACTTCGTGCAATCTCATTAAAATCACCTGCATAAAGCCATGGGATTGAATTCCTGCCCTTTAGTCTCCTTAGACAAGCCCACGATAAATAGTGATTACTTGTCTCAGATTCTCCATAGAACCCCGTGAACCTCCATTCATCCTCCTTACCCTTATTCAAAACACCATCAATGTGATTTGGGGAGAAGGTACCTAGAGAAAAATCTACTTCCTTCCTCCAAAAAATTACTATCCCCCCTCCTCTTGTATCTCTGCACACTTCAATCATACCACCAAAATTTAGTTTGACTCGAATATCTTCTAGCCTAGCCTTATCCAGCCATGTTTCGGCTAAGAACACAATTGAGGGATCTTATGCCCAGATAATATCCCCAATCTCTTGTTCTGTCAATTGGTTCCCAGGCCCTCGACAGTTCCAACATAAGAGATTCATTGCTCTTGGCAGGGCTACCCAGTAGCCTCCACCATTGAAAATTGTTTTTGACTGACATGATCAATCAATCTCCTCTTGTTTCGTAATTCACAACCATCAATCTCCATGAAAAAGCATTTAGAAGTACCAGCTGCTTCTGCCTTCGTCTGAGCATCACCTTTCTGAGCAAAACGAGCTACTCGAGTCCAAGTTCTAGTTTTAGCTTGGCCTTCCTCTCCCTCATGGCTAGAAGCCCTTCCCTGAGTATCGGGTTTATTTTTTTTCCTTTGTTCATCAGTTAAGGGATTTAAAGCAACCACATAACCAACGTCTGCCTCCAAACCCTTTTCTAAAATTTCTGGTATCTTATTTGGTGACTCAGCGTTAGGGCTATCCACGTCTATCTCCTTGTTTAATGCCGCCTCCCCCCTTTCAATTCTTTCAGTGATTTCAACGCTATTCAATTCTCTATCAATCTCTAGAATCCGATCCTCCAACGGGTCCCCATTATGTCCATAAATAACTCCATAATTCCCGCTATTATTCTCTCCATAAATGTCGCAATTATTCTCAGTTAACACCTTTACAGTTTCAGGTTTGGAATTCTCATGCACGTTTATTTCTTCCGTGATCTCCTCTTCTGAATTTACTGCTACCCTCTCCGCCGCTGAGTTGGCATGTTTGGCCCGCCCCTTACACTCTTTCCTCATCGGTTTTTGCATCTCAGTCACCGGAGTGTTGGACTGAAGACCACCCTTCTTCCTAGCCTTATTGTAACCAGGGACCACCACCATAGATTTCCTCCTTGTTTGGGTTGGTGCTGCCCGAATCCAAGGACTATACTCCCTCTCCCTACTATCTAACCATACTCCCTCTCCCTACTATCTAATGTTCCATCACTTTCAATCCATCTCGCACAATCCCTATCGGAGTGATCCAGACATCCACACCAATAACAAATATTAGGAAGACATTCATATTTGAATGACACCCAACACTCTTCGCCATCCTCCATTGATAACACTCGGCCCCGACACCAAGGTATCGAAATATCAACAAGCACCCGAATTCAGAAGAAACTGCCACGATTTACTTCAATATCCTTTGCATTTATATCCACCACGCCTATTGCTTCACACAAATCCTCAGCCACACCTCTGTTCAGATATCTCACTGGAATATGGTGCACCTGGACCTATAACGATACTGAATCCAACTTCAATGCATTCATTGAGGTAGCGCTCTCTAATCGTTGGAGGATCACTAGATGCCTATCAAAACTCCAGGGTTCACTCATCAAAATTTTGTTCACTTCTTTTGCATTATCAAACACAAATAACATCGTATGTTCGCCTGCATCACGAACTTTAAAACCATTTTTGGCTCGCCACAAAGGGCTGAAAGTCCTCACGATTGCCTCAGTGTTCAACACACACTTTGTTAGAAATTTAGCCACAAGAGTAAACTCTTGGTTCGCTCTATCCTTCTTCAGCGCCAGCTTGCCTCCCTCCCTTTCAATGAGAGACAAATTACGCCAATGCTTCGTCAAGTTCTCCATCCCTCCTCTTGTGTTTCCCTAACCCCAAAAGAAAGACAACCCACTAGCCCTATTAGTAAACTAGTTACCCTAGGGAACTCAACAGCCTTACAAGAAGGAACTCTCACTTCTACTGCCTAAGAGGCAAAGAGTCTAGGACCCCTCCCTTAGTGTTAGAGAAACCTTTTCAGTTCAAAGCAAAACTTGGTTATTGGTTATGCCCCATTTTAGTTCTCGCCTTAGGCCCCAAAATGTCTAGGGCCAGCCCTGCCCGAGAGAAACCAAAAAAATAAATAAATTGGGTCTTTCTTTCTTTGGCTGGCAATGGCATATTCTCTATCAAACACCAGACATTCATTCTTGTGGGTTTCACTTTCACATGGGATTGCAACACAGACGTCACTCGGTCTTTTATCAAACTCAAACTCCTAAGTCCAAACGTCAAAAAGCCATGCACAAGGTCCTCTAATGGTCAAAACTCCAAAGAGTAATAATGGGATTTGTTTTGGGAGTGACAATAGTATTGTTATTATGAGTAAATTATTTTTCATTCATTCTTTACAAACATTAAAACAATAAATAATGAAATTGTTTAATCTTTTATTGTTCCCTCATTTTTCCTTTTCAATCTTTTTTTTTTTTTTTTTTTAACCCACAAACTTAGTGTTAACCAATCATGTGTAAAATCTATGTCAGGTTTAGGGGGGGGGGGGGAAAGGATGTGATGCAGCCTTGGAAAATACCGACGCTAAGTTTAAAATTCAACAAGAATTTTTTTTTTTTTTTTGGTAAATTAAAATGGAGGGATTTATGGTTATATTACACCCTCGGGTAGGGCACCAGGCGAACCGAATTTATGGTTACTGCCTATGCGGGATTTCAACCCCACAAAGGATGCCCACCAACGGACTCCTGCAGGCAGCAGGACTCGAACCTAGGTGTGTTGCACAAAGCGTCCGAGCCTTACCCACTTAGCCAAGCCCCCCGTTGGCTAAAATTCAACAAGCATGATTGATTGAAATACATTCCTTCCCACATTGAAATTCTGTGTGTGGGGGTGTGTGTCACTTTTCTGTTTTATCTAATTAGCATGATTCCAAGTAGAAAGCTTTATTTGACTGAAAAAAAGAAAAAGAAAATGTAGACGCCATTATGGCTCTTAACTCTTTAAGTAAACTTCAGCAAGTGTCTACGAATATAATCAATAAACAAAAAGTTATAATCCTTCATTTTATTGTGTTCTCAGTTAATAAACATGAATTTAAAATCCTTCATATTGTTGTTGGAAACTTGAATTTTGATTATTGTACAATACAACAATGGAACTATAAGAAAATTTATCAAGTGCATGATACAAATTGAGGGAAAGGCAAAATCCTTCATTGTAAATGTTATAGGTAGAAGACCACTTAAAGTATTGAAAAACATTGACTTACAATAGGTCACTAACGCTGCTGTTGCTGCTGCTCTATCATTCCATCATGCTTGATGGACATTTTTGAAACAATTGAGAAGCCTCTGACATGGAACCAAGTCATTGCTTCATTAAAAAGTATCAGTTAGGTGTATGAGATGGCTGGGAAGGAGATGGGGATCTCTCTTTTCGTTTACCCGTCAAGGAAACAGCTTTATCATCAGAAGACTGAAAGGAATGCACGCTGTTATGTAAGCCATTGCCTCTTGTAACACTCTCTGACTTGCAAGGACTTCTTGAATCCAGGTTGGAGATGCAATGACCATTTTCAGAAGTTTCTGCATTGACTGGGACTTTATCAAAAGCTTCACTAGCACTTGGCCTAGTAATGCAGAGCCAAGTTCTTAAAGATTCATTGCAGTCGCTGCTGTTGCCAGCAACAGGCACATGCCATGATCCTTTTTTTGATTCCTGGAATCCAGATTAGTGTCTCAGCACTCCATACAAGAAATGAATCAAGATATAGTTTTTAACTAATATAAGAAAGATTAAATGGAAACAGCCAGTTTCTTGTAAAAAAAATTTAGGAACACATGGGCCATCAGAATACTCCATATGTACAGCCCAACTAACAAGTACCAACAGTCATTCCATTAGCCACAAAACTGTAACTTTAAGGGAATTATATATAAATTTGTGCATAAAGCTGCTTGAAGAACAGCCTTTTCCATTCAAGGGGAAAAACCTGATAAAAATTTTATACAGTAGAGAAAAATATATAAAAAAATTCAAGATGGGGTGGGTTTTGGTAGACTTTAGGTCCAAATAAAAGTAACATTATCAACATTCTTTTTTTTTTTTTGGATAATGACAGACTATAAGAGTATCCAAGTATAATCTTGTACATTTATGAGCCATTATAAATGTAATGTGTTACTCAAGATGGGACTCCTCCTTCCCCCTTTCCTTTTTCATGTGCCTTGAAGGTTCATCTCATTTTAATGCAGAAGAAGATTGAAAAAATGACATTAAGCTCAGTTGTTATGAAATATATGATAAACTACAAATGCCCAAATCAGAAACCACAGGAAGTCACAGAGAACATCTAAGCATATTTTTACTTTCATTTGAAAGAAGTTAATCACTTAATTGGATTTAGATTCTATTCTCTAGTATATCATAGAAATGTAATACCATGAACAACCACCAATATGGCTTGAAGTCATCAAAATTGTTGAACTTGTCCAAATTAAAATGTACATGGAAGTTACTAGAGGTATATATAGGAAACAAGCAAAAAAAGAATTTTATAAGAGGACCAAAAGTTTTTGTTCAGTAGCACAATGTGATAGACATGAAGTGTCTGTTTGGCAAAAATTATTTTTACCAACTTATTTTATTATTCAGCTTATTTTTGCTACTATTTATGGGTCTCACTGCATTTTTGGTACTATTCATGGGTTTCATTGTACTATTTCAGATAACTTTTACTTTTATCTACAGTACTTTCAGCGAAAAGTTTTCAGTTTCAGTAAAATAAGCGGATCCCAAACAGACCTGAACTCCTCATTCCCTTCCAATTGAATTCCCCAAAGTGTATGCATAAAGTTGCCCAAAGTTTAATGGTTATGAGATACATTGTACAACTTTGTTGAGTGCTTAAGGACTCATTATATATCACACAAGTCATTGTGAAAATAAATTTCATCAAGTTCCTATGTGATTGCCAAACATCATTCCTGCTATATATGCCTTTCAAATTTCAAACTCACACAAAATCATTTAAATTTCTATCAAATTCCCAATCTTACCACATTTTCCCTCTCCTCTTAATATATCAAGATCATAATCCATTTTGAAATCTAATCTAATGAGTATTGACCGTTATGGTTTATTTTTTTTACAAAGTAAATAAGGATTTTATTGAGTAAGACTACTTCATAGTTCATATACAAGGAAATGAACACAAAGAAATCTAAAGAATTACTAAAGGTTATGTACAGCTCGACAATCATTTTAAAAAATCAGCAATGGAGCTTGACCATGTATGGATTTAGATTTAATACATAAAAATTAAGACAATAATGTGGCAATTTCAGCATGTCAAAAGGCATAACTGTTCATCCCTAAAGTAAAATTTCAGCATTAAAAATGGAGCCTGTGTAGTGACCAAGGAGACAAAAGTGACAAACACAAGCACACAAACTTGCACATTCACGCGCTCGTGCACGCACATACAGAAAATTAATGCTGAAATGGATTACGAAGCCTAGAGAACAAATCTCTATAAAGACTGTCATCAAGTTGAGAAAACAATAGATGAAATTTTTTTTTATAGGCACATATGGGAATTGTTTTTATCAGACAAAAATTTAAAGAACCAAATTACGAATGGTACCTGGATGACAGAAGAATATGGTGGCGGCATCTGAAGTTTCAAGTTACCTTTCACAAAAGTATACCGAACCTAGAGCATGGGATGCAACAAATGTTTATTCATACAACGAAATAGGGATCTAACATATGATTCTCATCAAATTGATATCTAAGACTTAAGAATACATGCTTTGAAGAAGAATCCTAAGAAAATTTGATATTTGTAAATCTGAACAACTGTTTCTTATTCCAAATATTAACTTTATGAAATGTGAACCCTGTCCCCCTAAGGTCATTCAGATTGAGGAATAGTAGGGTAGCTAAGGACAGTAAAACATACATTTACTTATTTAAAAAAAGGCTCAGGACAGGAAAACAACTATAATCATCTCATTATCTGCATAATGATAATCGGAAGAAATGCCCTGTGCCTGATGCAGTGCCTCAGCTAAGCTCAACCAACTCACATTGTTCAATGTCTTTTATATTCTCATTCTCAAGATATGTGTATAATATAAAAATGCTTGGCTGTGTCTTGATAAGAGGGTGTGATTATCCATGTGTATAATATAAAAATGCTTGGCTGTGTCTTGATAAGAGGGTGTGATTATCCATCTTATGTGTGAAACAGAGAATTTTCTGCATCTTAGAGTGTAGTCATAGGAGAGCCGGGGGCTAGCCAAGACGCCCGGACGAGGCAAGGCACCACTAAAGTGCCTTTAGTGAGGCTCTCGCCTTTACAGCCTAGGTGAGCAAGGTGACTACCTTAAGCCATGAAAAAGCGCTAAGGCGAGAGCCTCAGTGTTTTTAATTTAATTTAATTTTTTTTAAGTTTTAAATTTTGAATAGAAGGTTCTTGTAAAACCTATCATTAGATTATTAATTTTAAAAAGCATGTTAGAAAACCTATTGTTAGATAAATTATTTTACAAGAGTTTTTTGTAAAACTTATTGTTAGATTAATTAATTTCTAGTAGAAGCTTGTTATAAAACCTATTTTTAGAATAACTAATAGAGCCTAAACCATGTTAATCTTATTTTGAAATCATTTGATAGACCTCATTTTTCATGCAACACATTTTTTTGATAAGTAATAAGTTTTATTGATATCAAAAAGGGACACCCTAGTACACAAGGAGTGTACAAGGGGTCAACAAATCAATTGCAACATATTTAAAAACACTTTATTATAAGATTTCAATACACTAGGAACATATGATTTAAGTTGTATATGTATAATAAATATATTTAGAGTTTGGTGCCTCGCTTTACTCGGGCTAACGCGTTTTTGTCACCTCACGCCTCAGGCAAAACAAGCCCTTGGCACCTTTTACTTTTGACTACCTTGTCTTAGACATAGTTATAAGTCAGTTCTTTGACCATATTAAAACGACAGATTTGGCAATTCATAAATGAACTTTTTGGACAGAGGTATTATAGACAAGGATTTGAATTTGAATTTTTAGTTTAAATGACTAGAAGAGATTATGAAATGGCTTCTTTTTTTTTTTTCATTCTAATGATGAAATTAATAGATGGATTTGAGCTTTATTAATATGTGGATTTGAAATGATTATGTGTAAGATGTCATTTCAAATCTATAATATTACAAGTGTTATTGATTGAGCAAAATCTTAAAAGCTCAAATCCTCAGTATAGTAAGATTTATATTAGCATTTGCTCTTCAATCAAATGATTTTAAATCCTTGTATACAATGCAACTAAACAATACTGAGCAAAAGGAAATACGGTTTAATAATGTAAAACCAAAAGCATCCCCACATCTAGCCAAAAGCGCGCTCTTCTTTTTTGACAAGTAATAAATTTATTGATGAGAAGGAACTACCCTGTGTATACAGGATGTATACATAAGATAGGCTAAAGAGTTACAAAATGTGTATCACAATTGAAACAAAAGAATCTATGAGATCTACAATAGAAGATATATCATTAGGACTCAATACACATGACCATTCAAATAGCCAAAGGCACCCTTTACTGAAAATATAATTAAAAGAGAGATATAATTATAATTAATAAAAACACAGAAAAAATATGAAACAAAAATGACTATGTATAGGATAAGCTTTTCAGGCAGCACATACTTGATGTCGTTCTTTCCATTTGAGAAAAAAGCTACTTCCAAGGAGTTCAAAAATGTGATCTCGCATTTCATCATTTGTCACAAGTAAACTCTTGACTTTTACAGCAGCATACATCCAATACCTGAATTATATAACCCTTCATTAATAAATAAGAAAGTGATATAAGGAAAATATGCACAAGCTGTTGAAAACTGAATGAGTCCTAATTCATACATTCAAAATCATAATGACCTAAAAATGGATGTGGCGGTTTAAGGGTAAATACCAATCATCATTGGAACCAGTTGGTGTTGTATAAAGAATGCCGTTATCCATCCACTCCTCGACCAGCTTTCTTTGGGAAGGATTTTCCAGAAGTGCCCGAAGACGTTTGTTATGCAAGACAACCAGCGGCCATTTGTTTCCGCTCCAATTATACAATTCTTTCACAACAGCATCAAGCTGCTCTATTGCAATTTGCAGGACATAAACATTAATGAAAGATACAAAAATTAGTGGTTAGATAGAAAGAGAAGAGGGGGAAGAGGGGGAGGGAGGAAACCAACACAAATAGAATGTACAACCTGAGAGACACTGAATCCACCATCAGCAAAATTTTGTTGGTAGAGCCCAATATTTGCTCCATCCACTATAAATTCAAAATCGCCATGTGTTTCCAGCCAATCCTTGAATAGGATATTTCAGTGAAGAAAGAGTATCAGTAAAAAGTTAGAAGAGATACAAAGTATAAAACACATTAATAATTTGTTTCTGAGCAGAGAAAATGAAATATTAAATCTTTCATATACCATATCAAAGATTAAGTGGTCCATGAGTTTTAGAAGCACAACAAGCAATAAAACCCTGTACACCTACATTAACTAGTCAATGAGTTAACAACCAGCCAAACCACTGGAACCAGACACTAATTCTATCATGCTGTCCAAAACAGACTCAACTAGTAACATTCTAATTAATCTGAAAATCAGAACCAATGATCAATGTGGTGACAGAAGCAGTAAATCAAACTCATTTCAATTCTTCTAATTCTACATAAATATATACAAATAACATTCCACAAAAACAATTAAACATTCAAAGTAGCCATATTATCTAAAATTCCGAAAAACACATACCAAAATCGAAAAAAAAAAACACACACACACACACTCACCTGGAACTCACTAAAGTTGGCCTTAACCTCCCTTTCTAAAGCCAATGCAGCCACGGATTGCGCAAACCTCTCAGTCTCAGCATCATCAATGTCCACACACGCCAACTGCTCCCCACATCCACCACACCTCCCAGCCGAATCCACATTGGCTCTCTTGACAACCCAATCACCCTTCCCAATCCACCCCAAACCATGCCACCCTCCCCCGTTTTTCTCCACCGCCTTTTCGACTCTCTCCACCTCCCAATTCACCTCTCCCACCTCTCTAGCCTTCTCACCACAAAACCAATCCTCAATAGCCTTCGCCGTGGTTGAATCCCCAACACTCCTCACCACATTCCTCAACTTATGCAAATACCCATAAACCCTTTCTCCATTCCCAGTCTCCGAGCTCACCTTCAATAAAGCTGCAAGCTCCAGCTCCTCTAAACTAACCCCAACTTTACCCATGTGTTCCTCCACCTCATAAGCCTTCTCCGCCTCCAAATTCTCACAGAAACACATCAATGCCGGGTCGTAGGTACGCAGCCTCGGCGCAATCTCCATGGATTTCACAAGACCAAAGGCGTAATCCCCGTCGCCTTTCGCGGCGGCGAGGCGGGCGGCGGAAGTGATTGAGGCCTCGTTGGGCTTGATGTGGAGAGACAGCATGTGATCGTATATGCGGAAGCCGTAGGTCAGAGCGAGGGGTTTGAGTGATGGGTCGGTGACGGAGTTGGAGCAGAGGTAAAGGAGAGTATTGAAGTGGCTCTGGTTGAGGCGCTGTGAAGTCGCGGACTCGTATAGCGAGATTGCGGCGTGGAGGTCTTTGTTTTTGGAGCAGAGTGTGAGGTCTGAGTGGAATTTGGCTTCTGGGGTTTGGTTCTTCTTCTTCTTATTCCTGTTATTGTTGTAAGTGGTGCGGGCAGAGGCGGCGGCGGCAGTGGTGGTGGTGGTGGTGGTGTCGTCCATGGCTTGAAAGTCTGAGCAAAAACCCTTTAGATTCAAAAACCCTGCTAGAGTTAAATGGGTATTTGTGTATGGGCTTGGTCGCATTGGGCTTAGGCTGGCATATAGATTATAGAGTACTATTTAGAATTTCCATGAATTCAACAAAATTCTAGTTATGAAATTTTTACTAGAAAATAATTTTTATATTTTAGCTATTACTTTTTTAAATACACACTACACTACAACAAACTCTTTATTTTTATTTCTAATATATTTATATTAATATATATTTTTTTATTCTTTGTTAATATTTTTAGCAAACACTCATTTTATCAAAATTCTTCTCCCTTGAAATCAACAAGAGAAATGTAAAAGTAATTTTTAGTGACGGTTTCAAATTAGGACAAGTAATAATTTATTACCTAATATTTATTGTAAAAGTATTATGAAAATATTATTGACATAGTATTTCTCAATCAACAACATTATTGAATACTATAACAAAAAAAAAAAAAAAAAAAAAAAAAAAACAAAGTCATGAAGAGTTCATTAGAGACCATAAAAGGAAATTTGCTCACCAAAATTTAGAAAAAAAGAAAAAATGAAAAAGGATTTGTTAAGCTCATTGTGAATGATTTAATAATCTATCAAAACAAACTTAGGTAAATTGGTGCAGTACTTTATGTTCTCCATTTAAATTCAAACACACGATTGCATTGACCAAGGAAGTATAAATAATGCTACATTTTTCAAAAACGATTAAATTCAAAATAGCCATGTGTTTAAATTTAATTGGCTAGGTTACATAATGTACTGCATTTAAGAAACTGTACTTGAGTTTTATCCTAATTTATACAAGAGTGATTTCGTTGAAAATTTTGTGGTAAATTACACTAACCACCCTTGATGTTTTACAAAATAAACTCATTCCTTATTGTTAAGACAGTATTAACTGGGCCTATGGCCCTATCCGAGGACGTTAGACCATCCGAGGAGGTCCAAATAAGATTATGAGGAGAACCGAATGAAGAGACGAGTAGTGACAATATGAGATAGGTCCAATAAGCGTCCGAGGACAAAAGCCTTCTTGACAACATGTGTCCGAGATAGATCTGAGTGTCATATCATTACTGACTTACTTCGGAGCAAATAAGAGTTGGACATTGGACTAGGGGTAAGAAAAGGAAAGTAAACAAATATTTTCAAAAACTGCTACCTCCGCATTAAATGCCTCTCAACCAACTCTTTGACCGCATTAATGTGGAAGTGATGCCTGAACAGTGATCAAGCAGCTTTACAGCTACTGGTTAATGGTTCTGGGAGGTGCTGGATGGGACAGGAAGGAGTCCCCCGAATCTAACCTACACGTGAGTGGTAAGGATGACACCAAGATTGTAGTATATAACATGGGAAGATGTATTAAAAAAGGAAAAAAAAAAAAATATTAAGCAATTGGAGAATGAGACTGCGAACTCTTGTGTAATTTTATGGCTCAACAAGACAGTTTAATATAAATTCCTGGAGTTACTCCAAGAACAGATTTTCTCATCCTATTTATGTCTAACAATCTTAAATTACCAAATTCAATTGTTTTTTCTTCTGGAATAGATCTAGTTCTTTCATCCATGCTATACAAATTTATTGTTTGGGCCGTTTGGGCCAGAACCCAATCCTATTTTGGATCCAACCCAATTTCAGTCCTTACAAAGTCTATTATTGATTTTCCTAATGGAATATATATATATATATATATATATATATTCTTACTCAAACTATGAATAAATGTTGAATTCAATGTAATTTTTTCTAATTGCATTTAGGACTTACCAATTTTGTGTGTCAAAATTAGAATGACCAAAATGCCCTTTATTTATCAAACTTTGATCACGTTGACTAATGATTAAATGAAGTAAAAAATTCACCTAATGAATTGCATTGCTACCTTAGCAATACTATATCCATCACGACCTCCTCTTCCAATGGATTTTTTTTCTTTGGCTTATTCATACTCAAACTATGAATAAATGCTGAATCCAATGTAATTTTTCCTAATTGGATATTGGATTTAAATTTTGTGTGTCAAAAAGTTTAAAAGAACTAAAATGCCTTTTATTTATCAAACTTTGATTATAGACAAATGAAGACAAAAATTTACCCAATTGAGGAATATCAACACTATCTCAGCAATAATAACTATTGTATGGACCAGATTTGAGTCCCAAGCCCAAAAGTTAGATAGACTTAGGCCCAAAAAACCCAAAACAATAAATTTGTAGAGAGAGTTGGAAAACTGGGCTAAAATGAGTTGGATAACGAACAAAGCGGACTCAAATGACAAGAACAGAAAGATAGATTGATTTCAATTAAAGAGAATCGTCCTCAGCACGGTCCGAGAAGATCAGTTCTTGTATATTTCTTATAAGTTTGATTACAAGTCTGTTTTCTGATTGCTGTAGTGTTTCTCTCTCCATTTCTCTCCCTCTTCTCTTCCTCAAGGGTCTCTTCCCTTATATATCTCCCTTTCAAAGATCTTGGCCCTTCAGTTGTTGATCATCCAAGGCATTACTTGAGTGCTTGTCCCATCGGACACCTTCTCTGGCCCTTTGTGAGTTAGGGTAGCCAAGGTAACACTGTTCAGGGGTTTTCTCCACATAAATGTGGCTGGAAAGTTAGCTGTAGAGTATTTAATGCGGTGACAGTAGTTTTTCCTTAAATATTTCCTAGCTCTCATCCCTCTAGTATGTTCATAGTTTGTTTCTTTATCAATAGAACCTCCTAGGTCTTTACCATGGATGACAGGAGGTACATCTTGATATTCGTTGTGCTTAGCCGAGGGGACATTCCTCCTCAAATAACCTCTCCCAGCCATTACGATCATAGTTTGCCCATGAAGTTCGAGGTATTTCATCTTTCTGGCTACTAATCTATTCTCGGACCATTGTGTCTTCTCGGATAAGGCTCAAGGCCCAATACATATTTGGACCTGCGTCCCCACAACCACCATGACCTCCTCTTCCAATGAATTTTTTTCTTTGGATTATTCATACTCAAAACTATGAATAAATGCTGAATTCAATATAATATTTCCTAATTGGATGTCAGATTTACCAATTTTGTGAGTCAATGTTTAAAATAATCAAATTGCCTTTTATTTATCAAACTTTGATCATATTGCTAATGGAATGAAGACAAAAATTCGCCCAATTGATGAATTTCAAAACTATCTCGGCGATACTATCCACCATGACCTCTTCCAATGATTTTTTTTTCTTTGGCTTATTCATACTCAAACTTTGAATAAATGCTGAATTCAATATAACTTTTCCTAATTGGATGTCGGATTTACCAATTTTGTGCATTAAAGTTTAAAATAACCAAAATACCTTTTATTTATCAAACTTTATCATGTTGACTAATGGTTTTTTTTTTTTTTTGATAGAACCATGTTGACTAAGGCTCCGCTTGGGAGTTCATAAGGAAATGGAATGGAATGGAATGAGATGGTCATAAGGGAATGGAAAGGAATGGAATGGAATGGAATGCATTTTAAAGTAAGGGAAATGAATGGAAAAGAATGGAATGGAATGGAATTAAGTAACCTTGATTGAATGTTTTAAAATAAAGGAATGGAAAAGAATGAAAATGAATGAAATGTAAGTAATCCTGTTTGGGAGCAACATGGAGAGAATGGAATGGAATCATTTTATGACAATATTACTATTAGACCCCTATTTTAAAATAAAGGGTTGAATATATAGGGGTATTTTGAGAGTTTTAGTAAAAAAATCATTAAATCTAATTTCATTCCCTCCCATTCCTCCTAATTTCAGGGGGAATGAAAATTTGAGGTTTTAAGGGAATAGAGAGGAATGAGTGTTCCCTCCTACCCATTCCATTCCCTCTCACTTATACTCCCAAACAAGGGAATTGACTTTCCATTCCCTCCATTAAAACTCCCAAACAAGAGAAGGGAAGAATATTCTAAAATTATTCTTTTTATTCCTTTCCATTTCATTCCATTCCCTCCTCCTAAGCGGAGCCTAATGGTATGAAGACAAAAATTCACCCAATTGATGAATTCCAAAGCTATCTTAGCGATACTATCCATCCTGACCTCCTCTTCCAATGGGTTTTTTTCTTCGGCCTATTAATGTTTACTCGGATGTTGATTGGTCTAAATGCCCTGATGACCACAAGTCCACTAGTGGCTTTTGCATCTTTCTTGGGCCTAATATTCTCTCTTTGAATGCTTAAATAAACAGTCCACTGTTTCATGATCTAGCACTGAAGCCAAATATTAGGCCCCTGAAACTACTATTGTTGATCGATATAATATAAACTTTGGATCTCTTGAAGGACCAAGTTGCTGATATTTTTACCAAACTTGTAGTCTCTACCAGTTTTTCTTATAGGCGAAACAAGCTAAATATTCATTTTATTATGGAGTTAGAGGAATGAAGTTTGGCTTCAAATCTGGTTATAGTATAAGGTTACAACTCAATTTAATATATATATTTTTATTGAATGTGAATTTTAACAAACTAGTCGCTAACCCGTGCGATGCACGGGATTGTTTTAAATTAAATCAAACGTTAACATGTTCAGGTTTAATCATTTCTCAAATTTCAATTATTGAAAGCTAAATTGGCTCTAATATAAGATGAAACATGTAATATTATGAAGTAATATATTGCTATAACCATAATGTGCTCTTACATTTGGTTTAATAAGTATTACAAAAGACCTAGTAAATAGAATAAATATACAATTGTGCTTACATCTTCAAGCTTTATTCAATGCTTTTCAAGAATGTATTTCCTCCCTTTCTTAAGCTCTTCTCAACTTCTTTAAGCTACTTAATTTTTCACTAAAAAAATTTTCTAAAATGGTTTACTAATATATACCCTAAAAGTATACTTTAGTAAAACCCAATTTGTAATATCCTTGACAATTTTTTTTTGTTACACATATCTCATCTCAAGTACCATAGTACCTAACATAAAAAATAAAAAAAAATAAAAAATAAAAAATAAAAAAAAAAGAAAAAAGTACCGCAGCACCTAACATTTGATAGCCTTTTTTTTTTTTTTTTTTTTTTTTTTTTTTAACTAACGTTTTTTCACCTCCACTCATTCTTTGTTGCTTTTAGGTTTTATTTATTTTCTTAATCTTCATATTATCTCCTCCACACGTTCTCTTCCAATATGTACTTACATTTCAAAATTTACAAAACAAAAGTCTTGGCAGTTGGCTCTTTTTACCTTTCGTCATTCATAACTTGATAACCCAAAGCAAAACTCAAAAACCAATAGAGAGAAGCGGTAACCAACAGAGAAAGATCTGATAGAAAAAACGAAGAAGACCGAGAGCAGAGGAACACGCAGAGACCACAATGAAAAAATTGTATTGCAAAGCTCACAAGAAACAAAGTAGAAGAAGAGAAGAGACCATGATACAAAAAGAGAAGCATCAGATTGGCAGATTTGGGATAATTCTAAGGAAGTATTTCTGGCTTCTGAAGTTGTCGAAGAGTTAAGAATTTATGAAAGAGCATAAGAGACGTTGGGCAGAAAAAAGTCGGGTTCGCGCAAGGGAAAGGCAGAGCATCGGGTTTTAGAAAACTTTTATTACGTTTTTTTTTTTAATGTTTTTTTTAAAAAAATATTATGCTGATGTGGAAATTTGTGAGAGCTCCAAAAGCTTCGGTTTTATATGTATATATAAATTAACGATCATCAGTTATGTCATAAATCAAATGTTTAAATTTTAAGTTTATGTAGTTTAAAATTATGCATAAAAAATAAATTTGATTGACATGAAATTTGATGTGTGTTAAAAAACATGCAATCCACCAGTGTTAAATATATCAGTGAAGAAACATATATATTCCAAAGACCAACACTGCTACAGATTTGTATTAACAAAATTTCTATTCAAAATACTTCTTCAACTCTGGATAGAACTTCAACTATGAATATGGATACATTCTCAAAAAAAAAAAAAAAAAAAAAAAAAAAAAAAAAAAAAAAAATGTATCCGGATAAGTCATCTAACCTAAAGAAGTCTTGATGTTTTCAAATTCCTTAATGTAATCCTTCTGCTATACAGTTTATTATTAAGCTGATGTAATTTATACCTATACACATACAATAGAGAAGCTCCCAAACAATTGTTGAGACTTGAGAAAGCAACCTTTACAGTTACTCAAAACGAATTTCTGTTCTCATAGTACGTAGCCACCTTTGTAACCACATACGCCTTGAAAATCAAACTTGTACTAATGACCGGATTATAACAATTGGGCAGGGGCATTGGTTTACATGTATTTTTTTCTTCTTCTTTGTGTAGTTTGGGCATTTTTGGGGGAGATGGAGTAAGAGTAACCATCGCTGACCTCTCTATCCATATTTACGTAAACATTGATTTTTTTTTTTTTGCCTAATAAACATTGATGGCTTGTGGTCCAACTAGCTTCCTACTTATATCTTTTTTTTTATTTTTTATTTTTTTATTTTATTTATTTATCAGAACTACTCTGCAGGGCAATTCAACAATGAAATTTTGGTAGACCCTTCATTGGGCTAATCTCCAACCATCTTGGTGTGAATATTTAACATACGAGTTTTATTTATGTGTACTAACTGCCAATTAGTTCAATTTGTGAAGTCTTTTTTTTGTTGAATAAAATATTTGAAATTTGAACTTTATCTACATTGAAAATTGATTGGTGTCTTAGTTTGATGATAAAAACAATTTAATCATTAATTATCATGGAGTGGACACCATAATTTGAACCTCTATGGTATCTATAAGAATAAAAAAAAATACAAAACATATTTTTATTATTTTTCCTTTAATAGGTTGGGTTTGGGTGAAAAATTTTAGAAATTATTTTGGCCAATGTGTATTTGGCAATTCTATATAAAGCAAGGCAACTCTCAATTTAGAAGTCATCCACTTCTTGCTTTGAGATCATCATCATCTACTCTCTCCCTTTCCAATTTCTTCTCTCATGGAGTTGGAAGGTATACTCAGATTTTTTGAGAACAAGACTATTTTAAATTTTTAATCATTGGTGCCACAAGCTTTCTAGCAAAAGGTTCTCCCTCTCTGCCCGCACTCCTGAAATGCATTTATTTATGTTTGTTCAAAGCTATAAATATAAACAACCTATCAAGCAAATTGCATGTATATAGTCTACTTGACTCCATTCGTTTATGTGTGTATGTGTATATATCTATCTATTCCTATGTTTGTGTTATGCTTTGTTTATAATTCTATGTATGTGTGTGTTGAAAGGATGTTGGTGCTAGTGATAACTTGCTAGCATAAATGAACGCAGTTTAATTTTGTGGAGAAAATACTAAGGGTTCAACCAAATGTAAAAAGGATCTATCTTCTTTTGAGAGCTTCAAACAATGAGTTTGCTACACAATGGTTTTATAATGAGTAACCTCATTTAGTTTATTTATTTTTAAGTAATGGGAAAGAATTACACTCAAGCAATGTGGGACAACACCCACTTTATTTTTTTTGAAAAACAAACTAATTGTTAATCACACACACACTTAATTACACTCTTTTACCAAACTCAAAACACATAACCCAAAGTACCACTACAAAAGGGCCTAACTCTTGTAGTAGTAGAGTGGTGCTTTATTTTAGTTCTTAACGTTGAACATTGTTCTTATTTTTGCCATTCCATCCATTTAAAGGAATGGTGTTATTGTTAAATGCCATTTAAACTCATAGGTTAAAACTATATCATTTTGTTCAAGATAAAAAAATTATATGTAATATTTTTATTATTATTTTTTTTAATTCTCTCTCTTTAGCTATTTCTCCCCTATTTTTCATCTCTCTAATCTTTTCTTTCTCAGTTCCTCACATTTATGATTACACTACCAACCCCACTTCAATTGTGTAGATATTGTCCGTTTTGGGGCTTATACCTCTCATAGTTTTATTCTTCCCCATAGCACACAACAATTAGGAAAATGTCTCTACACAAATTAAAGGGAGTTTACTTCTTATAAGCACATCCCTATGTACTTCGCTAGGTAACTTAACAACACTAAGTTTTTTTTTTTTTTTTTTTTTTTTTTGAGAAACAAACACACACACACACACACAAGGGAGAGGGAAAGAGGTTCTAACACAAAAGCACACCACAACTCTACTCAAAAGCCATGGTAACTTTTAAGGGAGGGCGTGGCAAGTTATACTACACACAACACACTCTCTTAAGCAATGTGAGACAATTACCCATTCTTTTTTTTGAGAAACAAACACACACACACACAAAGGAGAGGGTAAGGGGTTCTAGCTTCTAACATGATATACTACACACAGTGAGTAGTTAACATGATATACTAGTTTATAGGAGCCACATGGCATGATATACTTTAGCCAACTGGCACACATTGTAGGAATTGCTAATTTATTTGGCATTGTTAATGCCCATGTAATTTAACGGAAGTGAATGGAAGGACAGAAAAGGACAATGATGTTAAATGTTATATATGTATTAAAACAAAAATTTCAAAATATTAAAATCAAAATCAAAATTCCCTCAAACTTAAAAGGATATATTTTACACTTTAGTCTTAAAGAAAATCATGTATGTGACACGTAAAATCTCCTGTTTACAGAATTAATAATAATAAAAAAACTAAATGAGGTACCTCATGGCAAAACCGTTGTGTAGCAAACTTATTGTCTGAAACTCTCAAAAGAAGATAGATCCTTTTTACATTTGGTTGAACCCTTAGTATTTTCTCCACAAAAACTGCGTTCATTTATGTAACCAAGTTATCACTAGCACCAACATCCTTTCAACACAAGCATACATAGAATTATAAACAAAGCATAACACAAACATAGGAATATATAGATATATACACATAAACGAATGGAGTCAAGTAGACTATATACATGCAATTTGCTCGATAGGTTGTTTATATTTATAGCTTTGAACAAACATAAATAAATGCATTTCAGGAGTGTGGGCAGAGATAGATAACCTTTTGCTAGAAATCCTGTGGCACCAACGATTAAAATTGTCTTGTTCTCAAAATATCGGAGTATACCTTCAACCTCCATGAGAGAAGAAATGAGAAAGGAAGAGAGTAGATGATGATGGTGGTCTCAAAGCAAGAAGTGGATGACTTCTAAATTGAGAGTTGCCTTGCTTTATATAGAATTGCCAAATACATATTGTCACTACAAAAAAAGAGGGCTATAGCCGCATTTGAAAACCGCAGCTATAGGCTATAGCTGCGTTTCCAAACACGGCTTATGCGGTGTGGCTATAGCCCCCTGCGGGGACCTAGAGCTGCGTTTCTAAAAACGCGACTCTAGATCATTCTATAGCCGCATTTATTTTGCCCTATAGCCGCGTTTTTCCACAACCATAGGTTTGGGACCTATAGCTGTGTTTTGTAGAAAACGCGGCTATAGGCCCAGTTTGGGTTGCGTTTCAAACGCGGTTATACTACGATCTAGAGCCGCGTTTACAGAAACGCAGCTCTAGGCCTTGGCCTATGGTCGCGTTTAAAACGCAGCCCAAAATGGGCCTATAGCCGCATTTAAAACGCAACCCAAAATGGGCCTATAGTCGCGCTTTAAACAAAACGTGGCTATAGGTCTCGCATCTATAGGCTATGTAAAAATGCTGCTATAGGGGCCCAAAATGCAGCTATGGAGTAGCGTTTTTAGAAACACAGACAGATACCCCGTTGGGCTTTCCTGTAGCCGCATTTTCTAAAACGTGGATATAGGGTTTTTTAAAAAAAAAAAATTTTTTTCTTCCTCAACACATTATTGCCCAAAACAAGACCTGTAATTCCACATACACATTCCTGCCAACACTCAGATGCAATGGTACTGAACCAACAAAACAAATTGCATAGTATCAAATCATTACCAAAATATTAATTACATAAACGATACTTTTACATAAACAAAACAACTAAGTTCGTTGCCAAAAGATTAATTACATAAACAAATAATTACATATAAAATATAAGTTCCCAACAAACTTTGGTTTTTATATCACAAAATAAAAATATCCCTCAACGAATTTCCAGCAAGCGTCATGGTACAGCCAACTACTTGTGACAATGAGAACACTGGAAATAAGCTAACATTTTAAGCTAAAACAAGCAGACTCTAAACAAAACCAAGAATTTTGCTAGCTGCACTTTAACAAGGTCAACAACCCTTAAATTTTTAGAGTCTTTTTGCTGTAAATTCATTTAAAAGCATAGCATCTTAAAACAAGACTGAGAGTGAGACATAGGTTACTAGCTGCACTTTGAAAGGTTTAAATCTTTCCAAACTCTATACAATATCATAGATTCCACTCTCTTCAAATTCATATATATATATATATATACACATACATTTACATAATCCATATTGACTGCCATTTGTTAAATATAACAACAAATGTTATAATTTCTTAGATGGAATGCTACCTTCTAGTAAGGTCCCTTCACATTCAAGCTCACTAGTCGTCAAATTTCTGTTCTTTCAAGTTTCAACAATAAAATGCGAACAATACTCCATGTCGAGTATACCATGTTCTAATTAACCACATTGCTATTATTATCCTTCCTTTAAAAAAATTAAATTAATAATGGAGTACGTGGTTGACATTTAGCAAGTGTAAAAAGTCATGGTTGACATTTTCTAATTTGATTTTATGTCTTATAATACATCTACTTCCCTACTTCTTGCTTCATAATTTGATTTTTTGTTTTTAATTTTTTCCCAATATAGTTGTATATGTTATAATGAATAGTTGTATTTGTTTTACCAGAGGATTCATAGTTTCATTCCCATGGAGAGTCCCCATCAAGACTGCCACCCTGAATATATTAAAGGCATCGTATTAATATCACATAACAATGCATTGCAAAAAGTAATGTTTTGCTAAATACACCTTCAATTTGGTACCTGAGACATTGACAAATTAGGTACACTACTACCAGTAAGTTGGGTGAACATTGCATTCATGCGCGTCATCACTTTGGCCATTTGTTGTTGGTGCCTTGTTTCTGATTGGGCAAGCTGTTCTTGTACTTGGGCTAGTTGTTCAGTCAGTCTAGAGGAGTTGTTCTCCAACTCCGAAATCCTTTGGGTTGTTCTGCTTGGCAACAATGGAGTCGAGGTAAACTGTGAAGCATTTGTGGCACTTTTTCCAAATAGGGTGATTCCAAGTCCCACCCCATGTACATGTCCAGGGTGCTCTAGACCAAACACCAGAGCATATGCATCGTTTTTGGACCAGAGAATTCCACTACCAAGCTCTCCTTGTAGTCACATGCCCTGTTGGCTCAAAAGTTCTTCCATCCTAGTCTGTACATTTTCCCACAATAACCAATAACATATTACACACCATAAACAATACAAACACAAAATACACTAAAATTCGATTAAAATTGTGTTTACTATGTTTTCTTGCGCATGAGGAGTAACAGTAGACCCATCTCTCCTACGGTATACTTTTAGATACACATCAGCGCACTTGACCGGAGCCCCGGTAGCTTTTGCTTACATGATGAACAAAATTTCATACAATAAACACAATTACTCTTAGATTTGTCATATTATTTATCATTTGCATTGACTAAGGTGTTCATGAATTCTAAGTTTAGATCTACCACCAACAAGAAAGTAAAAGAGTATTTTCAACATTTAGTGTGATTCAGAAGCATAAAATCAGCTAATGTGATACACGAATACATTAGCACTTGTAATGCATTTCTTACCATGTCATCAGAAATTTGTGCAAAACTTTGAGCCCCAAACGTTTCTATCTCCTTCTGTTTCCCTCGACTGACCTTATTCTTGTTACTTAATGTCTGCAACCACATTACCAGCAAAGTATATGAAAACGAAACATCTCTTGACTAATGTATTTTACTACTTAATGTAAGTTTTTGTCTCGTTTGTGCTTGTTATTGTGCATTCATAATATATTTATGTTTCTAATTACCCTCCTCCTCAGTGTTAAAATAGGAGTTGATAAAATTCGGTTTTGCAGCATGTGTGTGACCTGAATATACTTGTTCATTGTTTGCTATTAGTTTACCTAAATTGGTTATGCCCATTCATCTAGATGGTTTATTGGTGTGATTATGTATTGTGTGCATTTAAGTTATACGTTAAGAACTACGTTGTGATCTTCTAAGTACCAACATAAACTAGTTAAAAAACATGTTTTTAGTATTAAAGGAAGAAGATACATCATAACGCAAGCATGGAATAGGACATAAAGGACAAATGAATTTGGACTAAGGAGTATGTAAGACTTTGCCCACAGCCTAAGCTACATAGATTAGCCAGTGCAGCAAGATAAGTGAGCTAGGATAAAATTACTATTTCATTTGTTTACTATGACACAATGAATTTTTTTTTTTTTTTTTTTTGGTTATATATTTCTTATTGAGACCCCTAGTATAAATATGATGAACTTGCATACCCTTGTAGTAGTCGTAGTCCCCAACCAATCTCTAAATAATAGTAATCTTAAGTTTATGTTGTTGATGGGGGCAAAACAACTCTATCACATCTATTGGAAAGTGCTTTGGAGCTAAACTAATTATATTATACATAACAAGAAGATTTAGGTTTTGTTTAGAGTGTAACATGGCCAACATGATATCATTGACTAAATTACGACTAAAATGAGATAGATGAATAAAGTAGCAGTACCACAGTTTTCTCATCGAACTAATAGTTAACCATCTCCACCCACTGGTCCTCCATTACCCCCCGCAGTGTCTTCTTGGCCAATACTTGTTCCTTTGTTAGCCCTCGTATGTGAATCTTCTTCAACTTAGTCCTTCGATTTCTCCTAAGGACCCCGAGTATATGCATTGCCCATCCCATTTGATCGGGTGGTTTAACAATATCTGGGTCAATGAGATGCCATTTCTGAAATGCAAAAGTGGAGTTAGCAAAACACAAGCATGAACCCTACTGAGTATGACATTGGATATACGACAATGGCTGTAAATGACTATTACTTATACTTTATTTTCATATTACCTCAATCTCCGTCCAACAATCCTCTTTATATTTTTTAGGGACTTTGGGCCACCTAGCAGGGACAAGTGGGCATAGTAACCCATTGTAATAGAAAGTTCCCAACCACCGAACAAACATTTTACCGTCCTCACCAATCGGTTGCCCTTGATCATTTAACGGCAACGGGATCTTCCAGGATCCATCCAATGCCCATATGTCAGCTAGGTTTGTAGGACCACATCGTTTAGGTGTATTTTCCGCTGCTGGGCTTTGTTCATAATCATCTGTATATACAAAACCACCAATATTAGGGCTGAATTATCAATTCTCACAAGTAATGAAGCATATCACAGCACGGAAAAATTAGACATCTACTAACTTAATGTGATATTAAGGGTTTATAATTTCATTTAAACAAAACATTAGTACATTTATGAAGGAGAGATTTCAGGAGGCGATTTTGCATTTAATTATTAATGTACAGGTTTTATGGGACAAAAAAAATAAAAAAATAAAAACTCATTATATAATCTCACAGCCAACCTATCAAGTTAATGATAATGGAATATCAAGTTCATGATAATGGAATATTAAAGATTTAATAGCTATAGTAGATAACCAACAAGGTTGATAATCTATATATATTTTTTTGTAAAAGAAATTAGGAATAAAAAATAAATAAGAAAAATAAAGATTATGTGGTCAATTCTAACCATACCTTATTTGAACTAGATATATATCCAAATTGCACTAACTTTGTTGTTTTTACTTGATGTTTAAGATTATGTGATGCAGCATTTGGAAAAGCAATCCTTACTTCATTGCAATATTGATAATAGGATTTCCTTATTGTTTCGAGTTCTGCCCTTTAAGCATAAAGGGTAGTTTGTTGTTTCACCATCAAAGGTGTATTCAGTTTACCAGAATAATGCCCCTGTTTAGTAAAACAACCCAAGATCACTCCATTACCTTCATGTGACAAAGTGTAATTGGTCTTGTAAAATTCTTGGGTAGTTTTGTGTGAAAGAGGCCTAAATCATGCTTATTTGACAAATCTTATACTGGTTAATACAAATATTAGAGTGCAGGAGTAGGCAAGTATCCACCTGAAATGAATAACAGTATCACATTCTCTATTTCTTTAAGGAGAATTTAGCCTTCATAGCACATGTAAATACTATTTCTATGACTGAGTTTATTATAAAATTGTTGTACTGAGTTCACTTGCTGGGAATTTTGTTTTATGCACCAGATCAGTTTGTATTGTCTACACAATACTTGGGGATGTCAGCATATATGTTGTGGGCAAGGATGAGTATAATGAACTTGCTTGTGAGTATTTTATTACTTTCTTTTAGTTAAATATCTAGAATATTATTTAACTAAATTCAACCATTGTAAACTATTATTACACTACACTGAACTATTAAAAGCATAGTCTGCCAAGAAAAGTTAAAGTAAAAGAAAAGAAAAATCAATACGATTTTTATTCGAAGACATGTTAAGTACCAGGAGCCTGTGTCTCATCGTCATCAGAGGCAACCGGTCTTGCCTCTTGAGAAATATGGGCTTCGTCATCTTGTACCTCCACCCTTTATCATCCATGTGCTTCATCATCTTGTGCCTCCACCTTTTGTCGTCCATGTGACGATCCTTCGCCGACATAAACAAGTGGCAACTGCCGTTTCCTCTTGCCCATACTTGCGTTTAACACCTTCACAACACAAACATAAAGATAATTATAGCCAACAGCCAATCACATGAACAAATAACAACATGAAGAAATAACAATTTTAACAACATGAAGATAATATTATACTAACAACATGAGGAAATAACAATTTTAGCGTTAATGAGATATATTAAAGCTGTTATTTCTTCACGACATCCACAAAGGACATTTAAAACATATATATGCAACAACATTAAGAAATAACAGTTTCATGTGATAATTACTTATGTAAAAACTGTTATTAATTTCTTAACAACATCAAGAGGAACACAGTTTTCACATATATATGCAAGATTCTCCAACTTTGCACGCAATAAACCTTTACAAATTCTACTTACAATTTCAATAATATATATAACATAATTACACATACAACAACAGTACCCTATTACACTACTCATCATTGCAGTACTCGATTTTGTTGTCATCTTCATCATTGGACTCATCATCAATGAACTCACAATCATCTACGTTATCCATTTCATGAAGATCTCTCTCGCCAATGATGGAGGCATCAACTGTCATTCTCTCCACATCATCTCGACCCCAACGAAGGTTTTCCCCAACAGCATCATTACTAGTTACACCATACGGAATGTTCTCATAAAACTTGTACGTGTCATCCTCATCACAATGGGGGCCAATACCAGTATCAAACACATCTCTAGCTTTAGTTTTGACAACAACACACCAATCTTTGTGTCTTTTATCTTCAACATAAAAAACTTGTGTAGCTTGAGACGCTTAGAATATTATTTAACTAAATTCAACCATTGTAAACTATTATTACACTACACTGAACTATTAAAAGCATAGTCTGCCAAGAAAAGTTAAAGTAAAAGAAAAGAAAAATCAATACAATTTTTATTCGAAGACATGTTAAGTACCAGGAGCCTGTGTCTCATCGTTATCAGAGGCAACCAGTCTTGCCTCTTGAGAAATATGGGCTTCGTCATCTTGTGCCTCCACCCTTTATCGTCCATGTCCTTCATCATCTTGTGCCTCCACCTTTTGTCGTCCATGTGACGATCCTTCGCCGACATAAACAAGTGGCAACTGCCGTTTCCTCTTGCCCATACTTGCGTCTAACACCTTCACAACACAAACATAAAGATAATTATAACCAACAGCCAATCACATGAACAAATAACAACATGAAGAAATAACAATTTTAACAACATGAAGATAATATTATACTAACAACATGAGGAAATAACAGTTTTAGCGTTAATGAGATATATTAAAGCTGTTATTTCTTCACGACATCCACAAAGGACATTTAAAACATATATATGCAACAACATTAAGAAATAACAGTTTCATGTGATAATTACTTATGTTAAAACTGTTATTAATTTCTTAACAACATCAAGAGGAACATAGTTTTCACATATATATGCAAGATTCTCCAACTTTGCATGCAATAAACCTTTACAAATTCTACTTACAATTTCAATATAATATATAACATAATTACACATACAACAACAATACCCTATTACACTACTCATCATTGCAGTACTCGACTTCGTTGTCATCTTCATCATTGGACTCATCATCAATGAACTCACAATCATCTACGTTGTCCATTTCATGAAGATCTCTTTCGCCAATGATGGAGGCATCAACTGTCATTCCCTCCACATCATCTCGACCCCAACAAAGGTTTTCCCCAACAGCATCATTATTAGTTACACTATACGGAATGTTCTTATAAAACTTGTACGTGTCATCCTCATCACAATGGGGGCCAATACCAGTATCAAACACATCTCTAGCTTTAGTTTTGACAACAACACACCAATCTTTGTGTCTTTTATCTTCAATATAAAAAATTTATGTAGCTTGAGACACCTAGAATATTATTTAACTAAATTCAACCATTGTAAACTATTATTACACTACACTGAACTATTAAAAGTATAGTCTGCCAAGAAAAGTTAAAGTAAAAGAAAAGAAAAATCAATACAATTTTTATTCGAAGACATGTTAAGTACCAGGAGCCTGTGTCTCATCGTTATCAGAGGCAACCAGTCTTGCCTCTTGAGAAATATGGGCTTCGTCATCTTGTGCCTCCACCCTTTATCGTCCATGTGCTTCATCATCTTGTGCCTCCACCTTTTGTCGTCCATGTGACGATCCTTCGCCGACATAAACAAGTGGCAACTGCCATTTCCTCTTGCCCATACTTGCGTCTAACACCTTCACAACACAAACATAAAGATAATTATAGCCAACAGCCAATCACATGAACAAATAACAACATGAAGAAATAACAATTTTAATAACATGAAGATAATATTATACTAACAACATGAGGAAATAACAGTTTTAGCGTTAATGAGATATATTAAAGCTGTTATTTCTTCACGACATCCACAAAGGACATTTAAAACATATATATGCAACAACATTAAAAAATAACAGTTTCATGTGATAATTACTTATGTTAAAATTGTTATTAATTTCTCAACAACATCAAGAGGAACACAATTTTCACATATATATGCAAGATTCTCCAACTTTGCACGCAATAAACCTTTACAAATTCTACTTACAATTTCAATAATATATATAACATAATTACACATACAACAACAGTACCCTATTACACTACTTATCATTGCAGTACTCGACTTCGTTGTCATCTTCATCATTGGACTCATCATCAATGAACTCACAATCATCTACGTTGTCCATTTCATGAAGATCTCTCTTGCCAATGATGGAGGCATCAACTGTCATTCCCTCCACATCATTTCGACCCCAACGAAGTTTTTCCCCAATAGCATCATTACTAGTTACACTATACGGAATGTTCTCATAAGACTTGTACGTGTCATCCTCATCACAATGGGGGCCAATACCAGTATCAAACACATCTCTAGCTTTAGTTTTGACAACAACACACCAATCTTTGTGTCTTTTATCTTCAACATAAAAAACTTGTGTAGCTTGAGACGCCAAGACATATGGTTCATCCACAATTTCCTCCCCACCATGTATGGAGTGTGTAAAATTCACCATAGAAAACCCAAACTCATCAGTCTTATTTTCCCTCCTATTTTGATCATCAACCCATGTACACTTGAATAACACGTGTCTAATACTACCAGAATAATTCAGTTCAATAATATCTGTTAACACACCATAGTACGTAATGCCACCTTCAATGACGACACTAACTCCACTATTCTGCATTTTCTTATTTGTCTCGACATTCGAACTCCTAACTTTTAACCCATTTATGACGTAATGCTTCAACCGATTTACCAAAGTATACGGCCCTTTGGAAAGTGTGATAATTGTATTAGTAAGTGAAGTTCTTTCCCTATCAGCATTAGTCATTAATATTACCTATTATAACCAAACAAACTTATTACACACCGTACAGTAATTCTACTTATGGGAAAGTTACAAGCTTGAGAAGTTAAAGATGTGAAACGTACGTGAGAACTAAACCAACCACAAAACTTCTCCATGTGGTGCTTATGAATAATAGTTGGGGATATACGATGATGGCCCCTTCGAAGTTCGTCCTCCACCACACTTTTGTTCATCCTACATGCGATGCCAATTGTGTTAGTGTTAATACACCTTGCGTACATTGGATTGTCGTGTAGTCTATATTGGTGTCTGTAGTACTTACTCACGAAACTGGTAAATGTTCTCGAAATTGAATAACACGTAGCGATGAGCTTGGGTGAACTCCTTATTGTATAGTGTTATGCTTGAAACCGTTCCTGTTGATTCCTCCATCACCCTTCTGGGTCGATTGAATATAGTTTCAACTCCTTCCATATACTGTGAACAAAACGTTAAGCATTCTTCCACTATGTATCCTTCAGCAATAGACCTTTCTGGAGTAGCCCTATTTCTTACGTAAGACTTAAGGCTAGACAGGTACCTGTAATACGCATGAGAAGATTAGTAATTGACACTAGCTATTAAAAAGTGCGCATGAAGCTCATAATGTACACGTATTACATATGACTTACCTCTCAGTGGGGTACATCCAATGGTACTGATTTGGACCACCAACCTTGGCTTCAGTAGCTAAGTGCATGACTAAATGTACCATCACAGTGAAGAAAGATGGAGGACATATCTTTTCCAATTCACACAACGTGACTGCAATCTTTACCTCATCATTCTCAATCTCTGAAACTGTAAGGGTTTTGGAACAAATTTTTCTGAAGAAACAAGCTAACTTTATCAAAGGCCCAGTAATGTGTGATGGCAAAGATCCTCGTAAAGTGATTGGAAGGAGTTGTTGCATCAAGATGTGATTATCGTGACTCTTTAAACCAGAAATCTTGCATTCTTTCAGATTGACACAGCGTGAGATGTTGGAAGCATATCCATCAAGCACTCTTACGTCTCGCAAAACTTGCAAGAAACCATCTTTCTCCGACGGAGTCATACGAAAACACGCGGGCAGTATCGTATACTTATCATCACCTTTTCGTCGTAGGTGGAGTTCACTCCTTATTCCCATGTCCGCAAGTCAAGACGTGCCTTGTAATTATCCTTTGTCCAGTCCCTTAAGTTCAGCACTATGCCAAGTATATTGTTTATCACATTCTTCTCTATATGCATCACATCAAGATTGTGTCGCAACTTCTGATCCTCCCAATAAGGCAAGGTGAAAAGTATACTTCTCTTCTTCCAACCACACTGGTTTGCCTCACCTCTCTTTCTTTTGTTGTAAAGAAGTTGACATTTCTTCCCCAGACAACGTCCAACTATTCTTTCGGTATCCACAAGTATGTCTGACGCAACTGGTGCCACAGGAGCCACTCGCATATCAATAAATCCATCAAATAACGTATCTTCATCCCGAAATTCATGGTCACTATCTGTGAGAGTGCCTTTTTCGTGACACTCAGGCCCAAGGATCCCGGGCCTAAATGTAAAGGAGGATTTGGTGGATCGGGCCTTGACTCACCGCAGCTAACGAGCTGTTTAAGAATCAAGTGGATGCAGAGAATACTCCTGACAATATAAAGAAAATGACAAACAAGGATATCGAAGAGTGCCAAAAATTAACAAGGTAAATTCAGAAGGAAAGAAACAGGATTAGCAAAGTAATAAAATTAGTGCTGTGGGGATCCTGGGAAATATGAAGCAATGTTTCCTTAATACATTATCTGTTTGATTACAGAAAACTCACTAGGACGTGATACAAGGTTCAATCAAGCTCAAAAATTGCAGTCTTGAATGGCTATTTCAGCCTTCAAAACTTGCAAAGTTTGATTCTCGTTGAATCCGAGTATGTGCAATAGTGGCTTTTACAGGATACCGGGAAGCAATCTTTGTTTTTCCCTTAGTATTTTCCTTTCTACACTGATTTTCTGATAGTTTTTCCTAGAGAATTTCTTCTTTCTTGTGTTTTTTTTTTTTTTTTTTTTTTTTTTTTTTTTTTTTTTTTTTTTTTTTTTTTTTTTTTTTTTTTTTTCGCTCCTTTCTTCACAACCCATCCCCTCCTTTTATAATGGAGTTTTCTGGGCTTCCCAGGGAACCGTTGGTTCCCCTGTTTTGCTCTTTTGCAAATAGAGCATGTCCTGTCCCCATCGTCTCGGTAAGTCCCTTTTCCGTTTTTTCTCATTCTTTCCTTCTCTCAGTTCTGATTCTTTTGAAAGCTTCTGGTTGGCCATCTTCTTTGGGACGTGTTGAGGTATGACCTTCTCGGCATCCCCATTTCTGGCGTCTTCCACTTTTCCCTTTTCTTTCCTATTTGGGCGGAATCCTGTTCTGCCATTTTTGAAAGTCGTTTGTTATCATTCTTCTTCCCTGTCCTAGTTCCCTGAGGCCTTTTCTGTCTGTGCCATGAGAGGTCGCTCGCGTTTTGCTTTTATTTCTTGTTTTCTTCTTCTGTCTTCTTTCTATCGATCTGTCCCAGTCTTCCTTTTTCTTTGTGCCTGAAGGGATCCGTGCTTATTGATGTTTCCTGAGGATCCTTGCTTCTTATACTTTGCCGTGGTCCTCTTTTTTGGATGCTTTTTTTTTTTTTTTTTTTTTTTTTTTTTTTTTTTTTTTTTTTCTGGGCTTCAGGATCCTCTGGGCCTTTCTTTTATTCTCTCGTGGGTCTCCCGTATCTATTACTTTGGGCTTAGCTTGAATTTTCCTTTTGGGCTTGACTTGTTCTTTTTTTTTGGGCTTATTTCACTATGACCCTTTTTTAGACCTCAACATTTAGCCCCCCGAGCTCGTGGGTTGCCTGAAGCCCACGCGTGAGTGATTTAGGTTTCCTAAGATTTTCGTGGTATTCCCTTTTTCTCAACTTCTACTGGATTCCTTTCCTTTTTACTTGGGATTCCAGCCCTTTTCTGCTGCTTTTGGTCACCTCCTTTTTGCGTGTCGCATTCCCTTATAATTATTACTTTTTGCAGCTTCCTCTTTATACGGGACGTGGCAGTTGAATATTTGAGGTAAAACTCCTCTACCCACTTTTCTCGTTTCCCGTTACTTCTCATTAATAACCGCTGATTAATCCCTTCTTCAAATTAAATTTTTTGGTAACTGGCGCGTCTTTCCATAAACTGTTTTCCCCAACTGCTATTTGCGCCTTTATTGTAGTCGTTTCATCTTATCACTTTGCTTCTCTGAGTCTTTCACTCTTTGAGTTTCTCTTTCTTTTTCTCTTCTTCTCTGTTACTCTGGTCTTCCTCCTTTTCGCACATTCAATCTCCTTTCTTCTCATAGTACGTGTTGTTCCGATGGCTTCTTCTTCTTCTTGAAAGAGGAGAGAGCGTACTCCCAGTCCTTCTGAGGGTGAAGGTTCTTCTGGTTCTGCTCCGAGTGATTCTCACGAGGTTACCGAACGTCCAGCCTTCCCTTTACGGGATCCTTGGTATTCTCCCAGTTTATTTTTCCCTCATATATCTCATGGTGAGGCTCCTCCATCCCCTCATGTTTGGATGTTTTCTGGCCAAGCGGGTTTCGCTGGTTCCGCCCAGGTTCCTGACCCTAGAGAGATTTTCGATCTCCAGATTAGACAAGGAATTCGAGAGGCGGTTCCTATTTTCTTTGATTTTGTTCCGGGAAAGATTCAGGGCTGGCCTATATGGGTAGAGAAGGAACTGTCTGATACTGAGTTTGTGGGTCGCTTGGAGCGCGCCGGTATCCTAAAGGCAGTGGCTATTTCCAGAAACCTTGAGGGCTTCAGAGATGCCAAAGGGCTCAGGCATCTGGTACGTCGTTGGTGCCCTTCCCTTCATACTTTTTTCTTTTCTGCTGGTGAATTGACGATCACCTTGGAAGATGTGGTTAATAACTTCCTCCTCCCGGTGTTTGGTGAAGAGAGCCCCTTTGATATTAACCTTTTTGATGAGGATCTCGTGGTAGAAGATAAATTGTTTGGTCATTTTGGTGGTCGCGCTGCTTCTTCTGGTGGTAAGTCGGCTAGGATGGGGAGATGGGTGATGACCCTTTCTCGTGAGAAGGATAAGGAAGTGAGGTGGGCCGGTTTTCTGGCCTTTTGGCTTAGTAAGTTTTTGTTTAGTGAGTTCCCTGGGTACGGAGTTAAGTCTTCGTTTTTTTCGTTGGCAATCAAGTTGGCTCGAGGTACCCAGTATCCTCTGGCCCCTCTGTTTTTGGGTCATGTTTACTCTCAATTGGACCAGCTTCATGGAGATGAGACTGAGGGTGATTCTTGTTATGTGGTCACTTCATCTCTTCACTGTGCTATTCTTCAGATTTTCATGTGGGACCGTTCTGCAGCTACTTTGGCCAAGTGCAGGAATTTGAAATTTGTGAAGGACAAGTTCCAAGGATCCCCCGACATAGTGAAGGGTCTTTGTGGCAATTCTACTGATGCCTTTCCCATCATTTTTCGTTGGATTAGCTTGAAAGGTGGTGGCCTCAATTTTGTGGAGTTATTTGACCAAGCAGGGAGCTTACATTGGAGATCCCCTGGTGAATTTGGTCCTGGCTTTGCGTGTGATTCTGTGTTGTCTTCTTTTTTATCTTCTACAGGTAATACCTTTGACTTGCGCCGTGGTGATGAGGGCAGTTTGGCTTATCTTGCCTGCATTAGCCCCTCCTGGCTTCCTGTGCCTTCTTCAAGTAGCCCAAAATATACTCATTATTCAGCACACCGGGTGCTCCGACAATTTGGTTTTGACCAGGACATTCCTCCAGTCTTTAAGGACGTGGTGCCATCCCTTCCTTCTTTGGATCCTTTCCTGAGGCTGCAGGCCTTTTCTTATTGGTCACGGAGGAGCCCCCAATTTGCAGTGCCTAACTCCCAGAGAGGAGTCTTTGCTTCTAGTGGCTATACCAGTTGTTGGAGAAGAGTACAAAAGTCTTTTGTTGACTATGTTGGCTCTGGTACAATTCGGGAAGCCCCGAATCCTAGCATTGTTTTTGCTCCGACATCTAATAGACGTTTATCCCTTCCTACTGCTGGGATTGTTTCTGCTGCTGCAAGCAGCAAGATTGGGTTCGCAGAGTCGCATGCCTCCAGGGGAGGTTGGGTGGCTTATGGACAGGACTTTCCTGAGACTTGGCTGGGTGATAGTCTCATCATTGGCGCTTCCTCTGGAGTGCCCATCAAGAAAGATGCAATGGAGACAATAAGTGCTGCCACTGCTTCGAGTAAAGGTAAGGATGTCAAACCGAAGAAAATGAAAGCTGTTGATGTTGGTGAAAGTACAGGAGGTGTGGAGATAGGTTTTGAGACGAAAAGAAGAAAAACTGGGAAATCTCAAGCACACTTGGCATCTCAGGAAGGCAAGGATGTCAGGGAACCTTTGGTTTCAAGGACCCGGAAGAAGACCAAGGTAGAGTCTTCTTTTTCCCAGGTTCCTGTGACTGCTTCAGTCCATGGTTCTTTAGGATCCTCTGGTTTGGTATCCCAGCCTCCTTTAGGACCCTCTGGGCGTACTCGTAGTAAGCAAAAGACTTCCAGAGAATCTGTAGAGAGAGAGAGAAGGGTAAGACTTCTTTCCTTCTTCTCTTTTTTTTTTTTTACCTGTTCACCTTGGTGCACTTATTTCTATTTTGCTGACGAGTGGTGATTTCCTTTGCAGTCCAAGCGCAAGTCTGATCACAAGAAGGGTAAAAGCCAATCTTCTGGTGACGACGTGGTATGTGTGTGCCCCCCCTTTTTTTTTGTTCTCTCCCTTTTGTTCTGACATTATGTTGTTAGCATTTCCCGTTGTTGTTTTTTTTTTTTTACTTGGCGCTGCCTTTTCCTCTTCTTCTTCCTTTAGGTGGAGGTATCCCCTCCTATGACTGGCAAGGCTCTGGGAGAGGAAACTGTCACAGCTCTTTCTGTTGTTTTTCCTGCTGTGGGGGAGGAGTCCCCTACTGGTGGTCCAGCTGAGGAAACCGGGCAACTGATGCAAGATTCCCAAGATTCTCAGGATCCCAAAGCCTCTAGGATCCCTTCATCTCAAAGTCCCCATCTTGAACGTACTCCTAGTCCTATCAGGACTGTGTTTCCTCAATCCTTGTCAAATAAAGGCGCTTTGGGAGACACTCCTTTATCCAAACAAACAGGTAAGCCTTGTTTCCTTGAAATAGCGTTATATCTTTATTTTCTTTTCCAGTTTTTTGAGTTCCTCCTTTCCTTTCTCCTTTTAGGTCAAACCAGTGAGAAATCCGCTCCCAGTGTTGTCTCTTCTTTAGAATCAGAAAGCTCAGAAGGTGAGTGCAAGCTGCTCCCATTGTGTTTCCTTTTTTTTTTTTTTTTTTTTTTTTTTTTTCTTTCGCCCTTCTCTTTCCTTTTCTTTTATGGCGAAACCCCTGCATCTATTCCTTCCTTTAGCCATTTTGTCGTTGGTCCTTCACCTTTTCTTCAACTTGCCTTATGTTCTTTCCCAGAATCCTCAAGGAAGTCAGGGGATCAAGAAGAAGAGGCTCTGCCCCAAGAAGCCGGAACTGGTTTGTCCTTCTTTTTTTTTTTTTTTTTTTTTTTTTTTCTTTTTTTTTAAGAATAAATCTGTTCTTCCTTTTCTTTTCTTTTTGAATATTGATACAGGCTTTGCAGGTTCTGAGCCTGTTATCCCTGAAGGAATTGTGAGACCTGTTCAAGTTGCTGACCTTCATCCAGAGCGAAAGGCTGCAAGTCCTCCTGTCTCTGCAAGTGGTGACACAATGATGGGGGATGCCTCGAAAGTGGCTACCTCAGATCTTGATTCAAGGCTTTCCTCCTTCCTGGCTCACTTTGATCTCTTGGAATTTAACAGTCTTCCTGCCAGCCACTTCGATGTTTTTGGGTCTTCTTATGGCAGCTTCCTGCGCTTCTCTGTTCTTATGGAAGGCCTGCCGCTGCTAGAGAGTCTGCTCAAGAGTCACGGGGATTTCACCAGTGGCTTCAGGGGAGGCGTTTTTCTAGGCAATATTTTGATGGAGTTGCTGTGTGCTGTGCTGGTTTCCCTGAGGAATTTCTCTGTAGATTCTTTGTCTGAAGAAAAGCTTCTGGAGTGGAGAGGGGTGGTGCAAGACCTTTTGGAGGCCAAGTTCAATTTGTCTTTTCTGCTGGATCACTTGCGTCTGCTGGCTCATATGCTGTTTGTTGAGGTCTAAAAAGGGTCATAATAAAATAAGCCCAAAACAGAAGAACAAGTCAAGCCCAAAAGGAAAAATCTCAGGCTAAGCCCAAAGTAATAAGCACGGATGACCCATGGGGGATAAAAGGAAGGCCCAGAGGATCCTGAAACCCAGAAAAGGAAGAAGCATCCCAAAAAGAGACCACGGCAAAATATAAAGAAGCAAGGATCCTCAAATCCCTTCAAGCACAAATAAAAAGGAAGATTGGGACAGATCGGTAGAAAGAAGACAGGAAAAGAAAAAAACAAGAAACGCGAGCGACCTCTCATGGCACAGACAGCAAAAGGGCCTCGGGGAACCAGGACAGGGAAGAAGAATGGCAACGAATGACTTTCAAAAATGGCAGAACAGGATTCCGCCCAAATAGGAAAGAAAGGGAAAAGAAGAATACGCCAGAAATGGGGATGTCGAGAAGGGCATACCTCAGCACGTCCCAAAGAGGATGGCCAACCAGAAGCTTTCGAAGGAATCAGAACCAAGAGAAGGAAAGAATGAGAGAAAACGGCAAAGGGACTTACCGAGGCGACAGGGACAGAACATGCTCTGTTTACAAAAGAACAAAACAGGGGAACCCGGGACACCCAGAAAAACTCCATTATAAAAGGAGGGGACGGGTTGTGAAGAAAGCAGCGAAAAAAGAAGAAGAAAGAAACACAAGAAAGAAGAAATTCTCTAGGAAGAACCATCAGAAAAATCTATGCAGAAAGAAAATACTAAGGGAAGAACAAATACTGCTTCCCGATATCCTGTAAAGGCCACTATTGCACATACTCGGATTCAACGAGAATCAAACTTTGCAAGTTTTGAAGGCTGAAATAGCCATTCAAGACTGCAATTTTTGAGCTTGATTGGACCTTGTATCACGTCCTAGTGAGATTTCTGTAATCAAAACAGATAACTTATTAATGAAACACTGCTTAATAATTCCCAGGATCCCCACAGCACTATTTCTTTTTTTTTTTTATCGTTTTGCTAATCCTGCTTTGTTTCCTTCTGAACTTACGTTGTTAATTTTGGTACTCTTCGATATCCTTGTTTGTTGTCTTTCTGTATATTGTCAGGAGTATTCTCTGCATTCACTTGATTCTTAAACAGCTCGTTAGCTGCGGTGAATCAAGGCCCGGTCCACCAAATCCTTCCTTTTCATTTAGGCCTGGGATCCTGGGGCTTGAGTATCCCGAAAAAGGCACTCTCACACTGTTTCAGAGGCAATCATTCAAGAGTATAGACACTGAGATAGCTGCTGCTGAGGAAGTTTTGGCTCATGCTCACAAGGTTTTACAAGACTTGAAGGTCAAGCGGCAGAGGATCCTTTCTACTTTGACCGTGCCTGTTATTTCTCCGGATGCCTCGCTGTTGGCCGGCCTCATTCCTTAGCTTATTTTAGATTTATATAAACAATTTGGGGTTGTATAAGTTTTTTTTTTTGAACATTGCTTTCCTTTTTGTTTCCTTTTTGTTTTGTTTCAAAACTGCTTCTTATTTCTTAGCATGTGAATCTGCATTTTTCTTTGATATATTGTCTTTTCTTTCCTATGACTTTTTTTTTTCTTTCCTGAGTCCTGGACCATGATTTCCACAGGCTTCACTGTAAGTTCTGGTCCAGGTACCCGGTAATCTATTATGCAAGTACTGAACTGGGTACACTGGTATCTTTTCCTATACATATTTTTGAGATACGGTCCAAGTTCATGAACTTTGACAGGTTCCTCTCTTGCCAAGTGCTAGGCTAGGTATCCTGGATACTTTACTTTTATCTGTGATCCTAGACCTATGCACTTGGAACTGTCTGTGGGATATCTGAAGTTATCTGTGAGGTGGATCCTGGGCCATATGTAGAAGGGTATTAAATACTTTTTTTTTTACTCAGGTATCCTTCCTTAAATCTATCCAAACTTGGTCTTTGCAATATTTAAAGAAAGACTTAAATGTTGAAGAAACAGGAACTTCATTAAAATATGGTCATTTTTAAGGAACAAAAAAAAAAAAAAAAATTTAGTGCAGTATTGACCACAAAGTGTCAATCTATCACGTGTTCCTGAACAAAATCATCTTAGACCAGAATTCATGATAAAGGCTGAAAAAATAAAAAGATAAAAATAAAAAAAAGAACTTAGCAGATAGTGAAGCTGGTAAAAGGACCCTGAGGTACCGGGATCCCCTTGTCCTTATGCATAGTATTGCTTCAGCCATTTCCCGTTTATGGGTTCTGTCAGGACTGTCCCGTCTTCTTTGGCAAGGTAATAATATCCACTCTCATGAGCTGCATTGATGATGTAGGGTCCTTCCCATTTTGGGGTGAACTTGGAAGGCCCTGGCAGGTTCCTCCTCACGTGCTCCGCCATCCTTAGTACCAATTGCCCTTTAGTGAACACTCTTGAGCGTACTGCTTGTGCATATGCTCTGGTCATTCTTTGTTGGTATCTCTGGCTCCTTTTCTTGGCCAGCTCTCTTTCTTCTTCTACTCCTTCCAGATCTGCTAGCCTCTTTTCATTGCTTGTGTCCTCACTCTCTCCTTGATTTTCCTCCAGAACTACCCTTGGTGTAGGAATGACTAACTCCACAGGGCTGATGGCTTTTGTTCCATAGACCAGGGAGAATGGGGAGAATCATGTGGCTGTCTTTATAGATTTTCTACATGCCCAAAGCACATCTGCCAGATGGTCACTCCATTTCCCTCCATACTCATGCTTTATTTTCTTAAGGATTTTCAATATTACCCTATTAGTAACTTCAGCTTGGCCGTTTCCTTGTGGGTAGTATGGGGTAGATCTTTGTTGAGGTCTAAAAAAGGGTCATAATAAAATAAGCCCAAAACAGAAGAACAAGTCAAGCCCAAAAAGAAAAATTCAGGCTAAGCCCAAAGCAATAGATACGGAAGACCCATGGGGGAATAAAAGAAAGGCCCAGAGGATCCTGAAGCCCAAAAAAGAAAGAAGCATCCAAAAAAGAGACCACGGCAAAGTATAAAGAAGCAAGGATCCTTAGGAACAATCAATAGGCATGGATCCCTTCAGGCACAAAGAAAAAAGGAAGACTGGGACAGATTGATAGAAAGAAGACAGAAGAAGAAAACAGGAAATAAAAGCAAAAAACGAGAGCGACCTCTCATGGCACAGACAGAAAAGGCCTCGGGGAACCAGGACAGGGAAGAAGAATGATAACAAACGACTTTAAAAAATGGCAGAACAGGATTCCGCCCAAATAGGAAAGAAAGGGAAAAGAGGAAGACGCCAGAAATGGGGATGCCGAGAAGGGCATACCTCAGCACGTTCAGAAGAGGATGGCTAACCAGAAGCTTTCGAAAGAATCAGAACTAAGAGAAGGAAAGAATGAGAGAAAACGGAAAAGGGACTTACCGAGACGATGGGGACAGGACATGCTCTGTTTGTAAAAGAACAAAACAGGGGAACCAACGGTTCCCCGGGAGGCCCAGAAAACTCCATTATAAAAGGAGGGGATGGGTTGTGAAGAAGGTAGCGAGAAAAAAAGAGAGAAACACAAGAAAGAAGAAATTCTCTAGGAAAAACTATCAGAAAAATTTGTGCAGAAAGAAAAATACTAAGGGAAAAACAAATATTGCTTCCCGGTATCCTGTAAAGGCCACTATTGCACATACTCAGATTCAACGAGAATCAAACTTTGCAAGTTTTGAAGGCTGAAATAGCCATTCAAGACTGCAATTTTTGAGCTTGATTGGACCTTGTATCACGTCCTAGTGAGCTTTCTGTAATCAAACAGATAATGTATTAATGAAACACTGCTTCATAATTCTCAGGATCCCCACAGCATTATTTCTTTTTATCGTTTTGCTAATCCTGCTTTCTTTCCTTCTGAACTTACGTTGTTAATTTTTGGCACTCTTCGATATCCTTGTTTGTTATTTTTCTTTATATTGTCAGGAGTATTCTCTGCATTCACTTGATTCTTAAACAGCTCGTTAGCTGCGGTGAGTCAAGACCTGGTCTACCAAATCCTCCCTTTTTCATTCAGGCCCGGGATCCTTGGGCCTGAGTGTCACGAAAAAGGCACTCTCACAATCTTCCATGCTTGATGTGGTATGTTTTAGTTAATCCCTTCATATCTTTGTTTATGAATGGGGTTCCATTGTCACTGATCAATCTTCTGGGGATCTCGAACCTTGTAATGATGTGGTCTCGAATGAAATTTGCTACAGCTGCTCCAGTAGCTTTTTTCAAAGGGATGGCCTCTACCCATTTTGTAAAGTACTCCGTTGCTGCCAGGATCCATATATAACCGTTGGATGGAGGGTTTATAGGCCCTATGAGATCAAGCCCCCAAGTATGAAAAGGCCATGGCGTCGTCATATCCTGTAGGACATTTGGGTGAGTGTGAATTGCATCTCTCAGGACTTGGCAAGCATGACATGTTTTGACCAGCTCCTCAGAGTCTCTTTTCATCGTTGGCCAGTAATATCCCAACAACAGTAACTGCTTGTACTTCCCTGGGTGACTTCCACAATCTCCAGAGTGCACCTCTCTGACTACTTCTCTAGCTTCCTTTGGTCCCAGGCACCTGAGGGGATCCCCATGGTATCCATTTTTGAATAAAATATCGTTCTGCAAGAAATACCTGCACGCTAGCTTTTTGAGCTTGTGGGCCAGTTTCCTGTCGGTTGGCAGGATCCCCTGAGCCAGGTATCCTATGAAAGGAACCCGCCAATCTTCTGCAATAAACACCGCGTAGCTTTCTTCTTTATCAATTGCCAAACGACATTCCTGGCATTTCCCCTGTATGATCGCTGCTTCCTTGTCCATATCTGGCCAGTAATACTCCATGCGTTGCATCCTTCTGTATAAACTGACCTTTTCTGCAACTCCACATGCTTGGGCATGTAATTCTTCTAGTTTCGACTTTCCTTCCTTCTTGGCGATACATCTGGACAATATTCCTCCTGGCAGCCTTCTATACAATTCTCCTTCTATCTGAGTGTAATCCATTAGTTCTTTGATGTTCCCTCTAGGGCCTACTTCTTTCATCTTTTCTTTGACTTCATCCCTCCAGTCCCACTGTTTGGACTCTCCGGGGTACATTCCTTGGAGGATCCTTAAAATAGAATGTTCCTGCCTTCCTATTTTTATCAGCGTATCCCTCCCATTAAATGGTATTTGGGATCCCGGGGTGGCGAGCGCATCAGCAAACCTGTTTTCACTTCTTTGAGTGTACTCTATGCTGAAGGTTTGAAATTCCATCTCCAGCCTTTGTGCCCACGTCTTGTAGGCTGCTAAGCTTTGTTCCCGTAATACAAAGTCACCTTTCACTTGGGAGACTACAAGATTGGAATCTCCCAACACTCTCATATGTTTCACTCCTATGCTGAGTGCTATAGTCAACCCAGTTAAGTATGCCTCATATTCAGCTGCATTATTAGAGCATGAGAAACCAAGCTTGAAAGACAGGGGCATGATATCCCCATTTTCACAACTTAGTACAATTCCTACCCTATTTGAAGTTGCTGTAGCCGACCCGTCAAACCTCATGGTCCATTTCTTCCCTGGGATCTCCATCACCGCTACCTCACCAGGGATTTCTTCGCTTAGTGGGCCTTCCTCCTTTCTTGGGAATTGAGCTAGCAAATCTGTTATGGCCTGGCTCTTGACAGCCTTGGGAGTTCTTATACCTATATCATATTGTGAGAGCAACACTAGCCATTGTGCTATCCTTCCTGTGAGAAGGGGCTGGTGCAAGAGTGCTTTTATAGGATGTGACTTGGTTACCAAGAGGATTTGGTGAGCTGAGAAGTACCTCTTCAACCTTTGGGATGCATAAATGATCACTAGGCAGGCTTTCTCTATTCTAGGGTACCTGGTCTCGGTATCCTTGAGTGTTCTGCTTACATAATATACGGGCTGCTCATTTCCTTGGTCATCTTCTTGTGCCAGCAAAGCTCCTATTGCCTGAGAGTTTGATGCTAAGTATTGCAACAGAGGTCGCCCACGTACTAGTGCCTGGAGGGTGGGCAGATGATTCATGATGCCCTGAATTCTTTGAAAAGCTTCCTGCTGCTCTGTCCCCCAGGTAAATTCATTCCCCTTTTTCAATAGTTTGGATAGGCCTGCTGTAGCTGAGGCTAAACCAGGCACAAATCTCCTAATATAGGAGACCCTTCCCAGGAAGCTTTTGAGTTCCCTAACAGTAGTTGGTCTTCTCATCGTGGCGATAGCTGTGGCCTTGGCTGGATCCACGCTTATGCCTTTGTGATGTACCAGGAACCCAAGGAACTTTCCAGCAGACACTCCAAAGGCGCACTTCATGGGGTTCATACGTAACTTGTACTTCCTGCATCTTTCAAAGACTTGCTCAAGTACTTGGAAATGTCCTGTTCTGGTTTTTGACTTGACCACAATATCATCTACATAATCTTCCATCTCCTCATGCATCATGTCATGGAAAATGGTTGTCATGGTCCGTTGATACGTAGCCCCCGCATTTTTGAGGCCAAAGGGCATTACAGTGTAGTAAAAGTTCCCAATCGGAGTTCTGAATGCCGTCTTCTCTGCATCTTTGGTTGCCATGCGGATTTGGTTGTATCCACTGTACCCATCCATAAATGAGAACATTGAGTTTCCTACAGCTGAATCTACAAGGAGGTCGATATTGGGCAAGGGGAACTCATCTTTAGGACATGCCTTGTTCAAGTTGCGAAAGTCTACACAGTAACGGATCTGACCATTTTTCTTCTTCACAGGTACAATGTTGGAAAGCCATTTTGGGTGTTGGATGGGTTTGATAAAACCAGCTGTTAGCAATTTCTTGACCTCTTGAACTATTTGAGCTTCTACCTCAGTGTGGAAGACCCTAGCTGGTTGGACTACTAGCCTCATCCCTGGGTCCACATTAAGAGAATGGACTACCAACCCTTGGTCTAGACCAGGCATCTCATCATAGGTCCATGCAAACACATCTCTGTATTTTTGAAGTAAGGTTACCAGTGGTTCTCTTTCTTGAGCCACCAATTGACTGCTAATGAAGACAGGTTTTCGGGATCCTGGTTCTGTCCCCAAATCTATTTCCTTTAATTCTTCCTCAGGCTGAATCTGGGCCTCCTTAGCTGGTTCTTCTGGGATTTCTTCTTGGGCCATCATGTAGCTTGGTGGTCCGGGACCTTCCTGCACAATGCATTCAGGTCCCGCGCACCTTCACAAACGATAGATTAGCCTTCCCCCAGGTTCCTGCACCACCACACATTCTCGGGATCCTGAAGAGCTGGGCTCCCTCTTTTGTCTTTTTTCTTTCTAGAAGGTTCCTCAGGTCACGGATACCCCTCCCTCCTTCTTCTTCTTCTAGGATAGGTGCTTCTGAGGTCCCCGGGGCGGGGTTCTCATCATCTGGCTCCAACTCATCATAAAACATCGTTTCTGCAAAGTTCACTTCTCCCTGGCTGAAAGGATTATAGTTGGCAGGGATCCTTATGGGCCTCCCATTCAGTCTCCCTTTAATGCATTGATGGAATGTGGATGGAATAAGGCGATGTTTATGAAGCCACGGGCGTCCCAGCAACACGTGATAAGAAACTTCTGTATTAATCACATGAAACCTTGTCAGAGCTACTATTGGCCCCACCCTTAAGGCTAGCTGCATGTATCCTTCTGTTGATTCCACCGATCCTCCAAATCCTGTTATTTCCATGGGAGCCCCCAGGATCCTTCTGTCAACTAAGCCAACAGCTTCCAGGGTACTCAAGACTATGAGATTGAGTGATGCCCCCGTATCCACCAGTGCTCTTCTGACTTGAACGCCGTTTATGGTGGCCATTAGATAAAGGGGTCTACGGTGGTCTGGGTGCTCAATCTCCATGTCTTCATCAGTGAAGGTTATTGCATTGGTTGTCTCCAAGAAAGCTCGACTAGCATGTGACTCAGCTGTAAAGCATTCCATCCCTGAATCTGCTGCTATGCTCATGAGAGACTCTGTGGCCACTCTTCTTGCTTCTGGTCCGAATCCTAATTGATTGAATAGTGACCTGAACTTAGGATTCTTCTGGAGGGTCCTGACTGTGCTCGGGTGGAAGGATCCTTCAGATTCTCCTGCTTCTGCCGGGTTCCCATG